>NW_027590171.1:367500-397500 GCF_964213995.1 Mustelus asterias
CTTCTTCATCTTCTTCGTCTTCTTCTTCATCTTCTTCTTCATCTTCTTCGTCGTCTTCTTCGTCTTCTTCTTCGTCTTCTTCTTCGTCTTCTTCGTCTTCTTCTTCGTCTTCTTCTTCGTCTTCTTCTTCATCTTCTTCTTCATCTTCTTCGTCTTCTTCTTCGTCTTCTTCATCTTCTTCTTCGTCGTCTTCTTCGTCTTCTTCTTCGTCTTCTTCTTCGTCTTCTTCGTCTTCTTCTTCGTCTTCTTCTTCGTCTTCTTCGTCGTCTTCTTCGTCTTCTTCTTCGTCTTCTTCTTCGTCTTCTTCGTCTTCTTCTTCGTCTTCTTCTTCGTCTTCTTCTTCATGTTCTTCTTCATCTTCTTCATCTTCTTCTTCGTCTTCTTCGTCTTCTTCTTCGTCTTCTTCTTCATCTTCTTCGTCTTCTTCTTCGTCTTCTTCGTCTTCTTCTTCGTCTTCTTCTTCGTCTTCTTCTTCGTCTTCTTCTTCATCTTCTTTTTCATCTTCTTCGTCTTCTTCTTCATCTTCTTCTTCATCTTCTTCGTCTTCTTCTTCATCTTCTTCTTCATCTTCTTCGTCTTCTTCTTCATCTTCTTCGTCTTCTTCTTCGTCTCCTTCTTCATCTTCTTCGTCTTCTTCTTCATCTTCTTCTTCATCTTCTTCGTCTTCATCTTCGTCTTTTTCTTCATCTTCTTCGTCTTCTTCTTCATCTTGTTCTTCATCTTCTTCGTCTTCTTCTTCGTCTTCTTCTTCGTCTTCTTCATCTTCTTCTTCGTCGTCTTCTTCGTCTTCTTCTTCGTCTTCTTCTTCGTCTTCTTCGTCTTCTTCTTCGTCTTCTTCTTCGTCTTCTTCGTCGTCTTCTTCGTCTTCTTCTTCGTCTTCTTCTTCGTCTTATTCGTCTTCTTCTTCGTCTTCTTCTTCGTCTTCTTCTTCATGTTCTTCTTCATCTTCTTCATCTTCTTCTTCGTCTTCTTCGTCTTCTTCTTCGTCTTCTTCGTCTTCTTCTTCGTCTTCTTCTTCGTCTTCTTCTTCGTCTTCTTCTTCATCTTCTTTTTCATCTTCTTCGTCTTCTTCTTCATCTTCTTCTTCATCTTCTTCGTCTTCTTCTTCATCTTCTTCTTCATCTTCTTCGTCTTCTTCTTCATCTTCTTCGTCTTCTTCTTCGTCTCCTTCTTCATCTTCTTCGTCTTCTTCTTCATCTTCTTCTTCATCTTCTTCGTCTTCATCTTCGTCTTTTTCTTCATCTTCTTCGTCTTCTTCTTCATCTTGTTCTTCATCTTCTTCGTCTTCTTCTTCATCTTCTTCTTCATCTTCTTCATCTTCTTCTTCATCTTCTTCTTCATCTTCTTCTTCATCTTCATCTTCTTCGTCTTCTTCTTCGTCTTCTTCTTCATCTTCTTCGTCTTCTTCTTCGTCTTCTTCTTCATCTTCTTCGTCTTCTTCTTCATCTTCTTCTTCATCTTCTTCGTCTTCTTCTTCATCTTCTTCTTCATCTTCTTCGTCTTCTTCTTCATCTTCTTCTTCATCTTCTTCTTCATCTTCTTCTTCATCTTCATCTTCTTCGTCTTCTTCTTCGTCTTCTTCTTCATCTTCTTCGTCTTCTTCTTCATCTTCTTCTTCATCTTCTTCATCTTCTTCTTCATCTTCTTCGTCTTCTTCTTCTTCATCTTCTTCGTCTTCTTCTTCATCTTCTTCTTCATCTTCTTCATCATCTTCTTCATCTTCTTCTTCATCTTCTTCTTCATCTTCATCTTCTTCATCTTCTTCTTCATCTTCTTCTTCGTCTTCTTCGTCGTCTTCATCTTCTTCTTCTTCGTCTTCTTCTTCATCTTCTTCTTCATCTTCTTCGTCTTCTTCTTCATCTTCTTCGTCTTCTTCTTCATCTACTTCTTCATCATCTTCGTCTTCTTCTTCATCTTCTTCTTCATCTTCTTCGTCGTCTTCTTCATCTTCTTCTTCATCTTCTTCGTCTTCTTCTTCATCTTCTTCTTCATCTTCTTCATCATCTTCTTCATCTTCTTCTTCATCTTCTTCTTCATCTTCATCTTCTTCATCTTCTTCTTCATCTTCTTCTTCGTCTTCTTCGTCGTCTTCATCTTCTTCTTCTTCGTCGTCGTCGTCGTCTTCATCTTCGTCTTCTTCGTCTTCTTCTTCATCTTCCTCTTCATCTTCTTCGTCTTCTTCTTCATCTTCTTCTTCATCTTCTTCGTCTTCTTCTTCATCTTCTTCTTCATCTTCTTCGTCTTCTTCTTCATCTTCTTCTTCATCTTCTTCGTCTTCTTCTTCATCTTCTTCTTCATCTTCTTCATCTTCATCTTCATCTTCTTCTTCATCTTCTTCATCTTCTTCTTCATCTTCTTCTTCATCTTCTTCATCATCTTCTTCATCTTCTTCATCATCTTCATCATCTTCTTCTTCATCTTCATCTTCATCTTCTTCATCTTCTTCATCTTCTTCTTCATCTTCTTCTTCATCTTCTTCTTCATCTTCTTCATCATCTTCTTCATCTTCTTCTTCATCTTCTTCTTCATCTTCTTCATCTTCTTCTTCATCTTCTTCTTCATCTTCTTCGTCTTCTTCTTCATCTTCTTCTTCATCTTCTTCGTCTCCTTCTTCATCTTCTTCGTCTTCTTCTTCATCTTCTTCATCATCTTCATCATCTTCTTCTTCATCTTCATCTTCATCTTCTTCATCTTCTTCATCTTCTTCTTCATCTTCTTCATCTTCTTCTTCATCTTCTTCTTCATCTTCTTCGTCTTCTTCTTCATCTTCTTCTTCATCTTCTTCGTCTTCTTCTTCATCTTCTTCTTCATCTTCTTCTTCATCTTCTTCTTCATCTTCTTCGTCTTCTTCTTCGTCTTCTTCTTCATCTTCTTCGTCTTCTCCTTCGTCTTCTTCTTCGTCTTCTTCTTCATCTTCTTCGTCTTCTTCTTCATCTTCTTCTTCATCTTCTTCGTCGTCTTCTTCGTCTTCTTCTTCGTCTTCTTCTTCGTCTTCTTCGTCTTCTTCTTCGTCTTCTTTTTCGTCTTCTTCTTCATCTTCTTCTTCATCTTCTTCGTCTTCTTCTTCGTCTTCTTCATCTTCTTCTTCGTCGTCTTCTTCGTCTTCTTCTTCGTCTTCTTCTTCGTCTTCTTCGTCTTCTTCTTCGTCTTCTTCTTCGTCTTCTTCGTCGTCTTCTTCGTCTTCTTCTTCGTCTTCTTCTTCGTCTTCTTCGTCTTCTTCTTCGTCTTCTTCTTCGTCTTCTTCTTCATGTTCTTCTTCATCTCCTTCATCTTCTTCTTCGTCTTCTTCGTCTTCTTCTTCGTCTTCTTCTTCATCTTCTTCGTCTTCTTCTTCGTCTTCTTCGTCTTCTTCTTCGTCTTCTTCTTCGTCTTCTTCTTCGTCTTCTTCTTCATCTTCTTTTTCATCTTCTTCGTCTTCTTCTTCATCTTCTTCTTCATCTTCTTCGTCTTCTTCTTCATCTTCTTCTTCATCTTCTTCGTCTTCTTCTTCATCTTCTTCGTCTTCTTCTTCGTCTCCTTCTTCATCTTCTTCGTCTTCTTCTTCATCTTCTTCTTCATCTTCTTCGTCTTCATCTTCGTCTTTTTCTTCATCTTCTTCGTCTTCTTCTTCATCTTGTTCTTCATCTTCTTCGTCTTCTTCTTCATCTTCTTCTTCATCTTCTTCATCTTCTTCTTCATCTTCTTCTTCATCTTCTTCTTCATCTTCATCTTCTTCGTCTTCTTCTTCGTCTTCTTCTTCATCTTCTTCGTCTTCTTCTTCATCTTCTTCTTCATCATCTTCGTCTTCTTCTTCATCTTCTTCTTCATCTTCTTCGTCTTCTTCTTCATCTTCTTCTTCATCTTCTTCGTCTTCTTCTTCATCTTCTTCTTCATTTTCTTCATCATCTTCTTCATCTTCTTCTTCATCTTCTTCTTCATCTTCTTCATCTTCTTCTTCGTCGTCGTCGTCGTCGTCTTCATCTTCGTCTTCTTCGTCTTCTTCTTCATCTTCCTCTTCATCTTCTTCGTCTTCTTCTTCGTCTTTTTCTTCATCTTCTTCGTCTTCTTCTTCATCTTTTTCTTCATCTTCTTCGTCTTCTTCTTCATCTTCTTCTTCATCTTCTTCATCTTCTTCTTCATCTTCTTCTTCATCTTCTTCTTCATCTTCATCTTCATCTTCTTCGTCTTCTGCTTCGTCTTCTTCTTCGTCTTCTTCGTCTTCTTCTTCATCCTCTTCTTCATCATCTTCGTCTTCTTCTTCATCTTCTTCTTCATCTTCTTCGTCGTCTTCTTCATCTTCTTCTTCATCTTCTTCGTCTTCTTCTTCATCTTCTTCTTCATCTTCTTCATCATCTTCTTCATCTTCTTCTTCATCTTCTTCTTCATCTTCATCTTCTTCATCTTCTTCTTCATCTTCTTCTTCGTCTTCTTCTTCGTCTTCTTCTTCGTCTTCTTCGTCGTCTTCTTCGTCTTCTTCTTCGTCTTCTTCTTCGTCTTCTTCGTCTTCTTCTTCGTCTTCTTCTTCGTCTTCTTCTTCATGTTCTTCTTCATCTTCTTCATCTTCTTCTTCGTCTTCTTCGTCTTCTTCGTCTTCTTCTTCATCTTCTTCGTCTTCTTCTTCGTCTTCTTCGTCTTCTTCTTCGTCTTCTTCTTCGTCTTCTTCTTCGTCTTCTTCTTCATCTTCTTCTTCATCTTCTTCGTCTTCACTTCATCTTCTTCTTCATCTTCTTCGTCTTCTTCTTCATCTTCTTCTTCATCTTCTTCGTCTTCTTCTTCATCTTCTTCGTCTTCTTCTTCGTCTCCTTCTTCATCTTCTTCGTCTTCTTCTTCATCTTCTTCTTCATCTTCTTCGTCTTCTTCTTCGTCTTTTTCTTCATCTTCTTCGTCTTCTTCTTCATCTTTTTCTTCATCTTCTTCGTCTTCTTCTTCATCTTCTTCTTCATCTTCTTCATCTTCTTCTTCATCTTCTTCTTCATCTTCATCTTCTTCGTCTTCTTCTTCGTCTTCTTCTTCATCTTCTTCGTCTTCTTCTTCATCTTCTTCTTCATCATCTTCGTCTTCTTCTTCATCTTCTTCTTCATCTTCTTCGTCTTCTTCTTCATCTTCTTCTTCATCTTCATCTTCTTCGTCTTCTTCTTCGTCTTCTTCTTCATCTTCTTCGTCTTCTTCTTCATCTTCTTCTTCATCATCTTCGTCTTCTTCTTCATCTTCTTCTTCATCTTCTTCGTCTTCTTCTTCATCTTCTTCTTCATCTTCTTCGTCTTCTTCTTCATCTTCTTCTTCATTTTCTTCATCATCTTCTTCATCTTCTTCTTCATCTTCTTCTTCATCTTCATCTTCTTCATCTTCTTCTTCATCTTCTTCTTCGTCTTCGTCGTCGTCTTCATCTTCTTCTTCTTCGTCGTCGTCGTCGTCGTCGTCTTCATCTTCGTCTTCTTCGTCTTCTTCTTCATCTTCCTCTTCATCTTCTTCGTCTTCTTCTTCGTCTTTTTCTTCATCTTCTTCGTCTTCTTCTTCATCTTTTTCTTCATCTTCTTCGTCTTATTCTTCATCTTCTTCTTCATCTTCTTCATCTTCTTCTTCATCTTCTTCTTCATCTTCTTCTTCATCTTCATCTTCATCTTCTTCGTCTTCTTCTTCGTCTTCTTCTTCATCTTCTTCGTCTTCTTCTTCATCTTCTTCTTCATCATCTTCGTCTTCTTCTTCATCTTCTTCTTCATCTTCTTCGTCGTCTTCTTCATCTTCTTCTTCATCTTCTTCGACTTCTTCTTCATCTTCTTCTTCATCTTCTTCATCATCTTCTTCATCTTCTTCTTCATCTTCTTCTTCATCTTCATCTTCTTCATCTTCTTCTTCATCTTCTTCTTCGTCTTCTTCGTCGTCTTCATCTTCTTCTTCTTCGTCGTCGTCGTCGTCGTCGTCTTCATCTTCGTCTTCTTCGTCTTCTTCTTCATCTTCCTCTTCATCTTCTTCGTCTTCTTCTTCATCTTCTTCTTCATCTTCTTCGTCTTCTTCTTCATCTTCTTCTTCATCTTCTTCGTCTTCTTCTTCATCTTCTTCTTCATCTTCTTCGTCTTCTTCTTCATCTTCTTCTTCATCTTCTTCATCTTCATCTTCATCTTCTTCTTCATCTTCTTCATCTTCTTCTTCATCTTCTTCTTCATCGTCTTCATCTTCTTCTTCATCTTCTTCTTCATCATCTTCATCATCTTCTTCTTCATCTTCATCTTCATCTGCTTCATCTTCTTCATCTTCTTCTTCATCTTCTTCTTCATCTTCTTCTTCATCTTCTTCATCATCTTCTTCATCTTCTTCTTCATCTTCTTCTTCATCTTCTTCATCTTCTTCTTCATCTTCTTCTTCATCTTCTTCGTCCTCTTCTTCATCTTCTTCTTCATCTTCTTCGTCTTCTTCTTCATCTTCTTCTTCATCTTCTTCATCTTCTTCTTCATCTTCTTCTTCATCTTCTTCTTCATCTTCATCTTCATCTTCTTCGTCTTCTGCTTCGTCTTCTTCTTCGTCTTCTTCGTCTTCTTCTTCATCCTCTTCTTCATCATCTTCGTCTTCTTCTTCATCTTCTTCTTCATCTTCTTCGTCGTCTTCTTCATCTTCTTCTTCATCTTCTTCGTCTTCTTCTTCATCTTCTTCTTCATCTTCTTCATCATCTTCTTCATCTCCTTCTTCATCTTCTTCTTCATCTTCATCTTCTTCATCTTCTTCTTCATCTTCTTCTTCGTCTTCTTCTTCGTCTTCTTCTTCGTCTTCTTCGTCGTCTTCTTCGTCTTCTTCTTCGTCTTCTTCTTCGTCTTCTTCGTCTTCTTCTTCGTCTTCTTCTTCGTCTTCTTCTTCATGTTCTTCTTCATCTTCTTCATCTTCTTCTTCGTCTTCTTCGTCTTCTTCGTCTTCTTCTTCATCTTCTTCGTCTTCTTCTTCGTCTTCTTCGTCTTCTTCTTCGTCTTCTTCTTCGTCTTCTTCTTCGTCTTCTTCTTCATCTTCTTCTTCATCTTCTTCGTCTTCACTTCATCTTCTTCTTCATCTTCTTCGTCTTCTTCTTCATCTTCTTCTTCATCTTCTTCGTCTTCTTCTTCATCTTCTTCGTCTTCTTCTTCGTCTCCTTCTTCATCTTCTTCGTCTTCTTCTTCATCTTCTTCTTCATCTTCTTCGTCTTCTTCTTCGTCTTTTTCTTCATCTTCTTCGTCTTCTTCATCTTTTTCTTCATCTTCTTCGTCTTCTTCTTCATCTTCTTCTTCATCTTCTTCATCTTCTTCTTCATCTTCTTCTTCATCTTCATCTTCTTCGTCTTCTTCTTCGTCTTCTTCTTCATCTTCTTCGTCTTCTTCTTCATCTTCTTCTTCATCATCTTCGTCTTCTTCTTCATCTTCTTCTTCATCTTCTTCGTCTTCTTCTTCATCTTCTTCTTCATCTTCATCTTCTTCGTCTTCTTCTTCGTCTTCTTCTTCATCTTCTTCGTCTTCTTCTTCATCTTCTTCTTCATCATCTTCGTCTTCTTCTTCATCTTCTTCTTCATCTTCTTCGTCTTCTTCTTCATCTTCTTCTTCATCTTCTTCGTCTTCTTCTTCATCTTCTTCTTCATTTTCTTCATCATCTTCTTCATCTTCTTCTTCATCTTCTTCTTCATCTTCATCTTCTTCATCTTCTTCTTCATCTTCTTCTTCGTCTTCGTCGTCGTCTTCATCTTCTTCTTCTTCGTCGTCGTCGTCGTCGTCGTCTTCATCTTCGTCTTCTTCGTCTTCTTCTTCATCTTCCTCTTCATCTTCTTCGTCTTCTTCTTCGTCTTTTTCTTCATCTTCTTCGTCTTCTTCTTCATCTTTTTCTTCATCTTCTTCGTCTTCTTCTTCATCTTCTTCTTCATCTTCTTCATCTTCTTCTTCATCTTCTTCTTCATCTTCTTCTTCATCTTCATCTTCTTCGTCTTCTTCTTCGTCTTCTTCTTCATCTTCTTCGTCTTCTTCTTCATCTTCTTCTTCATCATCTTCGTCTTCTTCTTCATCTTCTTCTTCATCTTCTTCGTCGTCTTCTTCATCTTCTTCTTCATCTTCTTCGACTTCTTCTTCATCTTCTTCTTCATCTTCTTCATCATCTTCTTCATCTTCTTCTTCATCTTCTTCTTCATCTTCATCTTCTTCATCTTCTTCTTCATCTTCTTCTTCGTCTTCTTCGTCGTCTTCATCTTCTTCTTCTTCGTCGTCGTCGTCGTCGTCGTCTTCATCTTCGTCTTCTTCGTCTTCTTCTTCATCTTCCTCTTCATCTTCTTCGTCTTCTTCTTCATCTTCTTCTTCATCTTCTTCGTCTTCTTCTTCATCTTCTTCTTCATCTTCTTCGTCTTCTTCTTCATCTTCTTCTTCATCTTCTTCGTCTTCTTCTTCATCTTCTTCTTCATCTTCTTCATCTTCATCTTCTTCTTCATCTTCTTCATCTTCTTCTTCATCTTCTTCTTCATCGTCTTCATCTTCTTCTTCATCTTCTTCTTCATCATCTTCATCATCTTCTTCTTCATCTTCATCTTCATCTGCTTCATCTTCTTCATCTTCTTCTTCATCTTCTTCTTCATCTTCTTCTTCATCTTCTTCATCATCTTCTTCATCTTCTTCTTCATCTTCTTCTTCATCTTCTTCATCTTCTTCTTCATCTTCTTCTTCATCTTCTTCGTCTTCTTCTTCATCTTCTTCTTCATCTTCTTCGTCTTCTTCTTCATCTTCTTCTTCATCTTCTTCGTCTTCTTCTTCATCTTCTTCTTCATCTTCTTCGTCATCTTCTTCGTCTGCTTCTTCGTCTTCTTCTTCGTCTTCTTCTTCGTCTTCTTCTTCGTCTTCTTCGTCGTCTTCTTCGTCTTCTTCTTCGTCTTCTTCTTCGTCTTCTTCGTCTTCTTCTTCGTCTTCTTCTTCGGCTTCTACTTCATCTTCTTCTTCATCTTCTTCGTCTTCTTCTTCGTCTTCTTCATCTTCTTCTTCGTCGTCTTCTTCGTCTTCTTCTTCGTCTTCTTCTTCGTCTTCTTCGTCTTCTTCTTCGTCTTCTTCTTCGTCTTCTTCGTCGTCTTCTTCGTCTTCTTCTTCGTCTTCTTCTTCGTCTTCTTCGTCTTCTTCTTCGTCTTCTTCTTCGTCTTCTTCTTCATGTTCTTCTTCATCTTCTTCATCTTCTTCTTCGTCTTCTTCGTCTTCTTCTTTGTCTTCTTCTTCATCTTCTTCGTCTTCTTCTTCGTCTTCTTCGTCTTCTTCTTCGTCTTCTTCTTCGTCTTCTTCTTCGTCTTCTTCTTCATCTTCTTTTTCATCTTCTTCGTCTTCTTCTTCATCTTCTTCTTCATCTTCTTCGTCTTCTTCTTCATCTTCTTCTTCATCTTCTTCGTCTTCTTCTTCATCTTCTTCATCTTCTTCTTCGTCTCCTTCTTCATCTTCTTCGTCTTCTTCTTCATCTTCTTCTTCATCTTCTTCGTCTTCATCTTCGTCTTTTTCTTCATCTTCTTCGTCTTCTTCTTCATCTTGTTCTTCATCTTCTTCGTCTTCTTCTTCATCTTCTTCTTCATCTTCTTCATCTTCTTCTTCATCTTCTTCTTCATCTTCTTCTTCATCTTCATCTTCTTCGTCTTCTTCTTCGTCTTCTTCTTCATCTTCTTCTTCATCATCTTCGTCTTCTTCTTCATCTTCTTCTTCATCTTCTTCGTCTTCTTCTTCATCTTCTTCTTCATCTTCTTCGTCTTCTTCTTCATCTTCTTCTTCATTTTCTTCATCATCTTCTTCATCTTCTTCTTCATCTTCTTCTTCATCTTCTTCTTCGTCTTCTTCGTCGTCTTCATCTTCTTCTTCTTCGTCGTCGTCGTCGTCTTCATCTTCGTCTTCTTCGTCTTCTTCTTCATCTTCCTCTTCATCTTCTTCGTCTTCTTCTTCGTCTTTTTCTTCATCTTCTTCGTCTTCTTCTTCATCTTTTTCTTCATCTTCTTCATCTTCTTCTTCATCTTCTTCTTCATCTTCTTCATCTTCTTCTTCATCTTCTTCTTCATCTTCTTCTTCATCTTCATCTTCATCTTCTTCGTCTTCTTCTTCGTCTTCTTCTTCATCTTCTTCGTCTTCTTCTTCATCTTCTTCTTCATCATCTTCGTCTTCTTCTTCATCTTCTTCTTCATCTTCTTCGTCGTCTTCTTCATCTTCTTCTTCATCTTCTTCGTCTTCTTCTTCATCTTCTTCTTCATCTTCTTCATCATCTTCTTCATCTTCTTCTTCATCTTCTTCTTCATCTTCATCTTCTTCATCTTCTTCTTCATCTTCTTCTTCGTCTTCTTTGTCGTCTTCAACTTCTTCTTCTTCGTCGTCGTCGTCGTCGTCGTCTTCATCTTCGTCTTCTTCGTCTTCTTCTTCATCTTCCTCTTCATCTTCTTCGTCTTCTTCTTCATCTTCTTCTTCATCTTCTTCGTCTTCTTCTTCATCTTCTTCTTCATCTTCTTCGTCTTCTTCTTCATCTTCTTCTTCATCTTCTTCGTCTTCTTCTTCATCTTCTTCTTCATCTTCTTCATCTTCATCTTCATCTTCATCTTCTTCTTCATCTTCTTCATCTTCTTCTTCATCTTCTTCTTCATCTTCTTCATCATCTTCTTCATCTTCTTCTTCATCATCTTCATCATCTTCTTCTTCATCTTCATCTTCATCTTCTTCATCTTCTTCATCTTCTTCTTCATCTTCTTCTTCATCTTCTTCTTCATCTTCTTCATCATCTTCTTCATCTTCTTCTTCATCTTCTTCTTCATCTTCTTCATCTTCTTCTTCATCTTCTTCTTCATCTTCTTCGTCTTCTTCTTCATCTTCTTCTTCATCTTCTTCGTCTCCTTCTTCATCTTCTTCGTCTTCTTCTTCGTCTTCTTCTTCATCTTCTTCGTCTTCTTCTTCATCTTCTTCTTCATCTTCTTCTTCATCATCTTCTTTGTCTTCTTCGTCTTCTTCTTCGTCTTCTTCTTCGTCTTCTTCTTCATCATCTTCTTCATCTTCTTCGTCTTCTTCGTCTTCTTCTTCATCTTCTTCTTCATCTTCTTCGTCTTCTTCTTCATCTTCTTCTTCATCTTCTTCGTCTTCTTCTTCATCTTCTTCGTCTTCTTCTTCGTCTTCTTCTTCATCTTCTTCGTCTTCTTCTTCATCTTCTTCTTCATCTTCTTCGTCTTCTTCTTCATCTTCTTCTTCATCTTCTTCGTCTTCTTCTTCATCTTCTTCTTCATCTTCTTCTTCATCTTCTTCTTCATCTTCATCTTCATCTTCTTCGTCTTCTTCTTCGTCTTCTTCTTCATCTTCTTCGTCTTCTTCTTCATCTTCCTCTTCATCTTCTTCATCTTCTTCTTCATCTTCTTCGTCTTCTTCTTCTTCATCTGCTTCGTCTTCTTCTTCATCTTCTTCTTCATCTTCTTCATCATCTTCTTCATCTTCTTCTTCATCTTCTTCATCTTCTTCATCTTCTTCTTCATCTTCTTCTTCATCTTCTTCGTCTTCTTCTTCTTCATCTGCTTCGTCTTCTTCTTCATCTTCTTCTTCATCTTCTTCATCATCTTCTTCATCTTCTTCTTCATCTTCTTCATCTTCTTCATCTTCTTCTTCATCTTCTTCTTCATCTTCTTCTTCGTCTTCTTCGTCGTCTTCATCTTCTTCTTCTTCGTCTTCTTCTTCATCTTCTTCTTCATCTTCTTCGTCTTCTTCTTCATCTTCTTCGTCTTCTTCTTCATCTACTTCTTCATCATCTTCGTCTTCTTCTTCATCTTCTTCTTCATCTTCTTCGTCGTCTTCTTCATCTTCTTCTTCATCTTCTTCGTCTTCTTCTTCATCTTCTTCTTCATCTTCTTCATCATCTTCTTCATCTTCTTCTTCATCTTCTTCTTCATCTTCATCTTCTTCATCTTCTTCTTCATCTTCTTCTTCGTCTTCTTCGTCGTCTTCATCTTCTTCTTCTTCGTCGTCGTCGTCGTCTTCATCTTCGTCTTCTTCGTCTTCTTCTTCATCTTCCTCTTCATCTTCTTCGTCTTCTTCTTCATCTTCTTCTTCATCTTCTTCGTCTTCTTCTTCATCTTCTTCTTCATCTTCTTCGTCTTCTTCTTCATCTTCTTCTTCATCTTCTTCGTCTTCTTCTTCATCTTCTTCTTCATCTTCTTCATCTTCATCTTCATCTTCTTCTTCATCTTCTTCATCTTCTTCTTCATCTTCTTCTTCATCTTCTTCATCATCTTCTTCATCTTCTTCATCATCTTCATCATCTTCTTCTTCATCTTCATCTTCATCTTCTTCATCTTCTTCATCTTCTTCTTCATCTTCTTCTTCATCTTCTTCTTCATCTTCTTCATCATCTTCTTCATCTTCTTCTTCATCTTCTTCTTCATCTTCTTCATCTTCTTCTTCATCTTCTTCTTCATCTTCTTCGTCTTCTTCTTCATCTTCTTCTTCATCTTCTTCGTCTCCTTCTTCATCTTCTTCGTCTTCTTCTTCGTCTTCTTCTTCATCTTCTTCGTCTTCTTCTTCATCTTCTTCTTCATCTTCTTCTTCATCTTCTTCTTCATCTTCTTCGTCTTCTTCTTCGTCTTCTTCTCCATCTTCTTCGTCTTCTCCTTCGTCTTCTTCTTCGTCTTCTTCTTCATCTTCTTCGTCTTCTTCTTCATCTTCTTCTTCATCTTCTTCGTCGTCTTCTTCGTCTTCTTCTTCGTCTTCTTCGTATTCTTCGTCTTCTTCTTCGTCTTCTTCTTCGTATTCTTCTTCATCTTCTTCTTCATCTTCTTCGTCTTCTTCTTCGTCTTCTTCATCTTCTTCTTCGTTGTCTTCTTCGTCTTCTTCTTCGTCTTCTTCTTCGTCTTCTTCGTCTTCTTCTTCGTCTTCTTCTTCGTCTTCTTCGTCGTCTTCTTCGTCTTCTTCTTCGTCTTCTTCTTCGTCTTCTTCGTCTTCTTCTTCGTCTTCTTCTTCGTCTTCTTCTTCATGTTCTTCTTCATCTTCTTCATCTTCTTCTTCGTCTTCTTCGTCTTCTTCTTCGTCTTCTTCTTCATCTTCTTCGTCTTCTTCTTCGTCTTCTTCGTCTTCTTCTTCGTCTTCTTCTTCGTCTTCTTCTTCGTCTTCTTCTTCATCTTCTTTTTCATCTTCTTCGTCTTCTTCTTCATCTTCTTCTTCATCTTCTTCGTCTTCTTCTTCATCTTCTTCTTCATCTTCTTCGTCTTCTTCTTCATCTTCTTCGTCTTCTTCTTCGTCTCCTTCTTCATCTTCTTCGTCTTCTTCTTCATCTTCTTCTTCATCTTCTTCGTCTTCATCTTTGTCATTTTCTTCATCTTCTTCGTCTTCTTCTTCATCTTGTTCTTCATCTTCTTCGTCTTCTTCTTCATCTTCTTCTTCATCTTCTTCATCTTCTTCTTCATCTTCTTCTTCATCTTCTTCTTCATCTTCATCTTCTTCGTCTTCTTCTTCGTCTTCTTCTTCATCTTCTTCGTCTTCTTCATCTTCTTCTTCATCATCTTCGTCTTCTTCTTCATCTTCTTCTTCATCTTCTTCGTCTTCTTCTTCATCTTCTTCTTCATCTTCTTCGTCTTCTTCTTCATCTTCTTCTTCATTTTCTTCATCATCTTCTTCATCTTCTTCTTCATCTTCTTCTTCATCTTCTTCATCTTCTTCTTCGTCGTCGTCGTCGTCGTCTTCATCTTCGTCTTCTTCGTCTTCTTCTTCATCTTCCTCTTCATCTTCTTCGTCTTCTTCTTCGTCTTTTTCTTCATCTTCTTCGTCTTCTTCTTCATCTTTTTCTTCATCTTCTTCGTCTTCTTCTTCATCTTCTTCATCTTCTTCTTCATCTTCTTCTTCATCTTCTTCTTCATCTTCATCTTCATCTTCTTCGTCTTCTTCTTCGTCTTCTTCTTCATCTTCTTCGTCTTCTTCTTCATCCTCTTCTTCATCATCTTCGTCTTCTTCTTCATCTTCTTCTTCATCTTCTTCGTCGTCTTCTTCATCTTCTTCTTCATCTTCTTCGTCTTCTTCTTCATCTTCTTCTTCATCTTCTTCATCATCTTCTTCATCTTCTTCTTCATCTTCTTCTTCATCTTCATCTTCTTCATCTTCTTCTTCATCTTCTTCTTCGTCTTCTTCTTCGTCTTCTTCTTCGTCTTCTTCGTCGTCTTCTTCGTCTTCTTCTTCGTCTTCTTCTTCGTCTTCTTCGTCTTCTTCTTCGTCTTCTTCTTCGTCTTCTTCTTCATGTTCTTCTTCATCTTCTTCATCTTCTTCTTCGTCTTCTTCGTCTTCTTCTTCGTCTTCTTCTTCATCTTCTTCGTCTTCTTCTTCGTCTTCTTTGTCTTCTTCTTCGTCTTCTTCTTCGTCTGCTTCTTCGTCTTCTTCTTCATCTTCTTCTTCATCTTCTTCGTCTTCTTCTTCATCTTCTTCTTCATCTTCTTCGTCTTCTTCTTCATCTTCTTCTTCATCTTCTTCGTCTTCTTCTTCATCTTCTTCGTCTTCTTCTTCGTCTCCTTCTTCATCTTCTTCGTCTTCTTCTTCATCTTCTTCTTCATCTTCTTCGTCTTCTTCTTCGTCTTTTTCTTCATCTTCTTCGTCTTCTTCTTCATCTTTTTCTTCATCTTCTTCGTCTTCTTCTTCATCTTCTTCTTCATCTTCTTCATCTTCTTCTTCATCTTCTTCTTCATCTTCATCTTCTTCGTCTCCTTCTTCGTCTTCTTCTTCATCTTCTTCGTCTTCTTCTTCATCTTCTTCTTCATCATCTTCGTCTTCTTCTTCATCTTCTTCTTCATCTTCTTCGTCTTCTTCTTCATCTTCTTCTTCATCTTCTTCGTCTTCTTCTTCATCTTCTTCTTCATTTTCTTCATCATCTTCTTCATCTTCTTCTTCATCTTCTTCTTCATCTTCATCTTCTTCATCTTCTTCTTCGTCTTTTTCTTCATCTTCTTCGTCTTCTTCTTCATCTTCATCTTCTTCATCTTCTTCTTCGTCTTTTTCTTCATCTTCTTCGTCGTCGTCTTCATCTTCTTCTTCTTCGTCGTCGTCGTCGTCGTCGTCTTCATCTTCGTCTTCTTCGTCTTCTTCTTCATCTTCCTCTTCATCTTCTTCGTCTTCTTCTTCGTCTTTTTCTTCATCTTCTTCGTCTTCTTCTTCATCTTTTTCTTCATCTTCTTCGTCTTCTTCTTCATCTTCTTCTTCATCTTCTTCATCTTCTTCTTCATCTTCTTCTTCATCTTCTTCTTCATCTTCATCTTCATCTTCTTCGTCTTCTTCTTCGTCTTCTTCTTCATCTTCTTCGTCTTCTTCTTCATCTTCTTCTTCATCATCTTCGTCTTCTTCTTCATCTTCTTCTTCATCTTCTTCGTCGTCTTCTTCATCTTCTTCTTCATCTTCTTCGTCTTCTTCTTCATCTTCTTCTTCATCTTCTTCATCATCTTCTTCATCGTCTTCTTCATCTTCTTCTTCATCTTCATCTTCTTCATCTTCTTCTTCATCTTCTTCTTCGTCTTCTTCGTCGTCTTCATCTTCTTCTTCTTCGTCGTCGTCGTCGTCGTCGTCTTCATCTTCGTCTTCTTCGTCTTCTTCTTCATCTTCCTCTTCATCTTCTTCGTCTTCTTCTTCATCTTCTTCTTCATCTTCTTCGTCTTCTTCTTCATCTTCTTCTTCATCTTCTTCGTCTTCTTCTTCATCTTCTTCTTCATCTTCTTCGTCTTCTTCTTCATCTTCTTCTTCATCTTCTTCATCTTCATCTTCATCTTCTTCTTCATCTTCTTCATCTTCTTCTTCATCTTCTTCTTCATCTTCTTCATCTTCTTCTTCATCTTCTTCTTCATCATCTTCATCATCTTCTTCTTCATCTTCATCTTCATCTGCTTCATCTTCTTCATCTTCTTCTTCATCTTCTTCTTCATCTTCTTCTTCATCTTCTTCATCATCTTCTTCATCTTCTTCTTCATCTTCTTCTTCATCTTCTTCATCTTCTTCTTCATCTTCTTCTTCATCTTCTTCGTCTTCTTCTTCATCTTCTTCTTCATCTTCTTCGTCTTCTTCTTCATCTTCTTCTTCATCTTCTTCGTCTTCTTCTTCATCTTCTTCTTCATCTTCTTCGTCATCTTCTTCGTCTGCTTCTTCGTCTTCTTCTTCGTCTTCTTCTTCGTCTTCTTCTTCGTCTTCTTCGTCGTCTTCTTCGTCTTCTTCTTCGTCTTCTTCTTCGTCTTCTTCGTCTTCTTCTTCGTCTTCTTCTTCGTCTTCTACTTCATCTTCTTCTTCATCTTCTTCGTCTTCTTCTTCGTCTTCTTCATCTTCTTCTTCGTCGTCTTCTTCGTCTTCTTCTTCGTCTTCTTCTTCGTCTTCTTCGTCTTCTTCTTCGTCTTCTTCTTCGTCTTCTTCGTCGTCTTCTTCGTCTTCTTCTTCGTCTTCTTCTTCGTCTTCTTCGTCTTCTTCTTCGTCTTCTTCTTCGTCTTCTTCTTCATGTTCTTCTTCATCTTCTTCATCTTCTTCTTCGTCTTCTTCGTCTTCTTCTTCGTCTTCTTCTTCGTCTTCTTCTTCGTCTTCTTCTTCATCTTCTTTTTCATCTTCTTCGTCTTCTTCTTCATCTTCTTCTTCATCTTCTTCGTCTTCTTCTTCATCTTCTTCTTCATCTTCTTCGTCTTCTTCTTCATCTTCTTCGTCTTCTTCTTCGTCTCCTTCTTCATTTTCTTCGTCTTCTTCTTCATCTTCTTCTTCATCTTCTTCGTCTTCATCTTCATCTTTTTCTTCATCTTCTTCGTCTTCTTCTTCATCTTGTTCTTCATCTTCTTCGTCTTCTTCTTCATCTTCTTCTTCATCTTCTTCATCTTCTTCTTCATCTTCTTCTTCATCTTCTTCTTCATCTTCATCTTCTTCGTCTTCTTCTTCGTCTTCTTCTTCATCTTCTTCTTCATCATCTTCGTCTTCTTCTTCATCTTCTTCTTCATCTTCTTCGTCTTCTTCTTCATCTTCTTCATCTTCTTCGTCTTCTTCTTCATCTTCTTCTTCATTTTCTTCATCATCTTCTTCATCTTCTTCTTCATCTTCTTCTTCATCTTCTTCTTCGTCTTCTTCGTCGTCTTCATCTTCTTCTTCTTCGTCGTCGTCGTCGTCTTCATCTTCGTCTTCTTCGTCTTCTTCTTCATCTTCCTCTTCATCTTCTTCGTCTTCTTCTTCGTCTTTTTCTTCATCTTCTTCGTCTTCTTCTTCATCTTTTTCTTCATCTTCTTCATCTTCTTCTTCATCTTCTTCTTCATCTTCTTCATCTTCTTCTTCATCTTCTTCTTCATCTTCTTCTTCATCTTCATCTTCATCTTCTTCGTCTTCTTCTTCGTCTTCTTCTTCATCTTCTTCGTCTTCTTCTTCATCTTCTTCTTCATCATCTTCGTCTTCTTCTTCATCTTCTTCTTCATCTTCTTCGTCGTCTTCTTCATCTTCTTCTTCATCTTCTTCGTCTTCTTCTTCATCTTCTTCTTCATCTTCTTCATCATCTTCTTCATCTTCTTCTTCATCTTCTTCTTCATCTTCATCTTCTTCATCTTCTTCTTCATCTTCTTCTTCGTCTTCTTTGTCGTCTTCATCTTCTTCTTCTTCGTCGTCGTCGTCGTCGTCGTCTTCATCTTCGTCTTCTTCGTCTTCTTCTTCATCTTCCTCTTCATCTTCTTCGTCTTCTTCTGCATCTTCTTCTTCATCTTCTTCGTCTTCTTCTTCATCTTCTTCTTCATCTTCTTCGTCTTCTTCTTCATCTTCTTCTTCATCTTCTTCGTCTTCTTCTTCATCTTCTTCTTCATCTTCTTCATCTTCATCTTCATCTTCTTCTTCATCTTCTTCATCTTCTTCTTCATCTTCTTCTTCATCTTCTTCATCATCTTCTTCATCTTCTTCTTCATCATCTTCATCATCTTCTTCTTCATCTTCATCTTCATCTTCTTCATCTTCTTCATCTTCTTCTTCATCTTCTTCTTCATCTTCTTCTTCATCTTCTTCATCATCTTCTTCATCTTCTTCTTCATCTTCTTCTTCATCTTCTTCATCTTCTTCTTCATCTTCTTCTTCATCTTCTTCGTCTTCTTCTTCATCTTCTTCTTCATCTTCTTCGTCTCCTTCTTCATCTTCTTCGTCTTCTTCTTCGTCTTCTTCTTCATCTTCTTCGTCTTCTTCTTCATCTTCTTCTTCATCTTCTTCTTCATCTTCTTCTTCATCTTCTTCGTCCTCTTCTTCGTCTTCTTCTTCATCTTCTTCGTCTTCTCCTTCGTCTTCTTCTTCGTCTGCTTCTTCATCTTCTTCGTCTTCTTCTTCATCTTCTTCTTCATCTTCTTCGTCTTCTTCTTCGTCTTCTTCTTTGTCTTCTTCGTCTTCTTCTTCGTCTTCTTCTTCGTCTTCTTCTTCATCATCTTCTTCATCTTCTTCATCTTCTTCGTCTTCTTCTTCATCTTCTTCTTCATCTTCTTCGTCTTCTTCTTCATCTTCTTCTTCATCTTCTTCGTCTTCTTCTTCATCTTCTTCGTCTTCTTCTTCGTCTTCTTCTTCATCTTCTTCGTCTTCTTCTTCATCTTCTTCTTCATCTTCTTCGTCTTCTTCTTCATCTTCTTCTTCATCTTCTTCGTCTTCTTCTTCATCTTCTTCGTCTTCTTCTTCGTCTTCTTCTTCATCTTCTTCGTCTTCTTCTTCATCTTCTTCTTCATCTTCTTCTTCATCTTCTTCGTCTTCTTCGTCATCTTCTTCTTCATCTTCTTCGTCTTCTTCTTCATCTTCTTCTTCATCTTCTTCTTCATCTTCTTCGTCTTCTTCGTCATCTTCTTCTTCATCTTCTTCGTCTTCTTCTTCGTCTTCTTCTTCGTCTTCTTCTTCATCTTCTTCGTCTTCTTCTTCATCTTCTTCTTCATCTTCTTCGTCTTCTTCTTCATCTTCTTCTTCATCTTCTTCGTCTTCTTCTTCATCTTCTTCGTCTTCTTCTTCGTCTTCTTCTTCATCTTCTTCGTCTTCTTCTTCATCTTCTTCTTCATCTTCTTCTTCATCTTCTTCGTCTTCTTCGTCATCTTCTTCTTCATCTTCTTCGTCTTCTTCTTCATCTTCTTCTTCATCTTCTTCTTCATCTTCTTCGTCTTCTTCGTCATCTTCTTCTTCATCTTCTTCGTCTTCTTCTTCGTCTTCTTCTTCGTCTTCTTCTTCGTCTTCTTCGTCGTCTTCTTCGTCTTCTTCTTCGTCTTCTTCTTCGTCTTCTTCGTCTTCTTCTTCGTCTTCTTCTTCGTCTTCTTCTTCATCTTCTTCTTCATCTTCTTCGTCTTCTTCATCTTCTTCTTCGTCTTCTTCTTCGTCGTCTTCTTCGTCTTCTTCTTCGTCTTCTTCTTCGTCTTCTTCGTCTTCTTCTTCGTCTTCTTCTTCGTCTTCTTCGTCGTCTTCTTCGTCTTCTTCTTCGTCTTCTTCGTCTTCTTCTTCGTCTTCTTCTTTGTCTTCTTCTTCATCTTCTTCGTCTTCTTCTTCATCTTCTTCGTCTTCTTCTTCGTCTTCTTCTTCATCTTCTTCGTCTTCTTCTTCATCTTCTTCTTCATCTTCTTCGTCTTCTTCTTCATCTTCTTCTTCATCTTCTTTGTCTTCTTCTTCATCTTCTTCGTCTTCTTCTTCGTCTTCTTCTTCATCTTCTTCGTCTTCTTCTTCATCTTCTTCTTCATCTTCTTCGTCTTCTTCTTCATCTTCTTCTTCATCTTCTTCGTCTTCTTCTTCACCTTCTTCTTCATCTTCTTCGTCTTCTTCTTCGTCTGCTTCTTCGTCTTCTTCTTCGTCTTCTTCTTCGTCTTCTTCGTCGTCTTCTTCGTCTTCTTCTTCGTCTTCTTCTTCGTCTTCTTCGTCTTCTTCTTCGTCTTCTTCTTCGTCTTCTTCTTCATCTTCTTCTTCATCTTCTTCTTCATCTTCTTCGTCTTCTTCTTCGTCTTCTTCATCTTCTTCTTCGACTTGTTCTTCGTCGTCTTCTTCGTCTTCTTCTTCGTCTTCTTCTTCGTCTTCTTCGTCTTCTTCTTCGTCTTCTTCTTCGTCTTCTTCGTCGTCGTCTTCGTCGTCTTCTTCGTCTTCTTCTTCGTCTTCTTCGTCTTCTTCTTCGTCTTCTTCTTCGTCTTCTTCTTCATCTTCTTCGTCTTCTTCTTCGTCTTCTTCGTCTTCTTCTTCGTCTTCTTCTTCGTCTTCTTCTTCGTCTTCTTCTTCATCTTCTTCTTCATCTTCTTCGTCTTCTTCTTCATCTTCTTCTTCATCTTCTTCGTCTTCTTCTTCATCTTCTTCGTCTTCTTCTTCGTCTTCTTCTTCATCTTCTTCGTCTTCTTCTTCATCTTCTTCTTCATCTTCTTCGTCTTCTTCTTCATCTTCTTCTTCATCTTCTTCGTCTTCTTCTTCATCTTCTTCTTCATCTTCTTCTTCATCTTCTTCTTCATCTTCATCTTCATCTTCTTTGTCTTCTTCTTCGTCTTCTTCTTCATCTTCTTCGTCTTCTTCTTCATCTTCTTCTTCATCTTCTTCGTCTTCTTCTTCATCTTCTTCTTCATCTTCTTCGTCTTCTTCTTCATCTTCTTCTTCATCTTCTTCGTCTTCTTCTTCATCTTCTTCTTCATCTTCTTCATCATCTTCTTCATCTTCTTCTTCATCTTCGTCTTCATCTTCATCTTCTTCATCTTCTTCTTCGTCTTCTTCGTCGTCTTCATCTTCTTCTTCTTCGTCGTCGTCGTCGTCGTCTTCTTCTTCGTCTTCTTCGTCTTCTTCTTCATCTTCCTCTTCATCTTCTTCGTCTTCTTCTTCATCTTCTTCTTCATCTTCTTCGTCTTCTTCTTCATCTTCTTCTTCATCTTCTTCGTCTTCTTCTTCATCTTCTTCTTCATCTTCTTCGTCTTCTTCTTCATCTTCTTCATCTTCATCTTCATCTTCTTCTTCATCTTCTTCATCTTCTTCTTCATCTTCTTCTTCATCTTCTTCTTCATCTTCTTCATCATCTTCTTCTTCATCTTCTTCTTCATCTTCTTCATCTTCTTCTTCATCTTCTTCATCATCTTCTTCTCCATCTTCTTCTTCATCTTCTTCATCATCTTCTTCATCTTCTTCTTCATCTTCTTCTTCATCTTCTTCATCTTCTTCTTCATCTTCTTCTTCATCTTCTTCGTCTTCTTCTTCATCTTCTTCTTCATCTTCTTCGTCTCCTTCTTCATCTTCTTCGTCTTCTTCTTCGTCTTCTTCTTCAACTTCTTCATCTTCTTCTTCATCTTCTTCTTCATCTTCTTCTTCATCTTCTTCTTCATCTTCTTCGTCTTCTTCTTCGCCTTCTTCTTCATCTTCATCTTCTTCTTCTTCTTCTTCATCTTCATCTTCATCTTCATCTTCATCTTCATCTTCATCTTCATCTTCTTCTTCATCTTCTTCGTCTTCTTCGTCTTCTTCTTCATCTTCTTCTTCATCTTCTTCGTCTTCTTCTTCATCTTCTTCTTCATCTTCTTCGTCTTCTTCTTCATCTTCTTCGTCTTCTTCTTCGTCTTCTTCTTCATCTTCTTCGTCTTCTTCTTCATCTTCTTCTTCATCTTCTTCGTCTTCTTCTTCATCTTCTTCTTCATCTTCTTCGTCTTCTTCTTCATCTTCTTCATCTTCTTCTTCATCTTCTTCTTCATCTTCATCTTCTTCGTCTTCTTCTTCGTCTTCATCTTCATCTTCTTCGTCTTCTTCTTCATCTTCTTCTTCATCTTCTTCATCTTCTTCTTCATCTTCTTCGTCTTCTTCTTCTTCATCTTCTTCGTCTTCTTCTTCATCTTCTTCTTCATCTTCTTCATCATCTTCTTCATCTTCTTCTTCATCTTCTTCTTCATCTTCATCTTCTTCATCTTCTTCTTCATCTTCTTCTTCGTCTTCTTCGTCGTCTTCATCTTCTTCTTCTTCGTCATCTTCTTCATCTTCTTCTTCATCTTCATCTTCTTCATCTTCTTCTTCATCTTCTTCTTCGTCTTCCTCGTCGTCTTCTTCTTCGTCTTCTTCGTCTTCTTCTTCATCTTCTTCTTCATCTTCTTCGTCTTCTTCGTCTTCTTCTTCATCTTCTTCATCTTCTTCTTCATCTTCTTCGTCTTCTTCTTCATCTTCTTCTTCATCTTCTTCGTCTTCTTCGTCTTCTTCTTCATCTTCTTCATCTTCTTCTTCATCTTCTTCGTCTTCTTCTTCATCTTCTTCTTCATCTTCTTCGTCTTCATCTTCATCTTCTTCGTCATCTTCTTCATCTTCATCTGCATCTTCTTCGTCTTCTTCTTCGTCTTCTTCTTCATCTTCTTCGTCTTCTTCTTCATCTTCTTCTTCATCTTCTTCTTCATCTTCTTCTTCATCTTCTTCGTCTTCTTCTTCATCTTCTTCTTCATCTCCTTCGTCTTCTTCTTCATCTTCTTCTTCATATTCTTCAACTTCTTCTTCATATTCTTCTTCATCTTCATCTTCTTCATCTTCTTCTTCATCTTCTTCTTCATCTTCTTCGTCTTCTTCTTCATCTTCTTCTTCATCTTCTTCGTCTTCTTCTTCATCTTCTTCGTCTTCTTCTTCGTCTTCTTCTTCATCTTCTTCGTCTTCTTCTTCATCTTCTTCTTCATCTTCTTCTTCATCTTCTTCGTCTTCTTCGTCATCTTCTTCTTCATCTTCTTCGTCTTCTTCTTCACCTTCTTCTTCATCTTCTTCTTCATCTTCTTCGTCTTCTTCGTCATCTTCTTCTTCATCTTCTTCGTCTTCTTCTTCGTCTTCTTCTTCGTCTTCTTCTTCGTCTTCTTCGTCGTCTTCTTCGTCTTCTTCTTCGTCTTCTTCTTCGTCTTCTTCGTCTTCTTCTTCGTCTTCTTCTTCGTCTTCTTCTTCATCTTCTTCTTCATCTTCTTCGTCTTCTTCGTCTTCTTCTTCGTCTTCTTCTTCGTCGTCTTCTTCGTCTTCTTCTTCGTCTTCTTCTTCGTCTTCTTCGTCTTCTTCTTCGTCTTCTTCTTCGTCTTCTTCGTCGTCCTCTTCGTCTTCTTCTTCGTCTTCTTCGTCTTCTTCTTCGTCTTCTTCTTTGTCTTCTTCTTCATCTTCTTCGTCTTCTTCTTCGTCTTCTTCGTCTTCTTCTTCGTCTTCTTCTTCATCTTCTTCTTCATCTTCTTCGTCTTCTTCTTCATCTTCTTCTTCATCTTCTTCGTCTTCTTCTTCATCTTCTTCTTCATCTTCTTCATCATCTTCTTCATCTTCTTCTTCATCTTCGTCTTCATCTTCATCTTCTTCATCTTCTTCTTCGTCTTCTTCGTCGTCTTCATCTTCTTCTTCTTCGTCGTCGTCGTCGTCGTCTTCTTCTTCGTCTTCTTCGTCTTCTTCTTCATCTTCCTCTTCATCTTCTTCGTCTTCTTCTTCATCTTCTTCTTCATCTTCTTCGTCTTCTTCTTCATCTTCTTCTTCATCTTCTTCGTCTTCTTCTTCATCTTCTTCTTCATCTTCTTCGTCTTCTTCTTCATCTTCTTCATCTTCATCTTCATCTTCTTCTTCATCTTCTTCATCTTCTTCTTCATCTTCATCTTCATCTTCTTCTTCATCTTCTTCATCATATTCTTCTTCATCTTCTTCTTCATCTTCTTCATCTTCTTCTTCATCTTCTTCATCATCTTCTTCTCCATCTTCTTCTTCATCTTCTTCATCAACTTCTTCATCTTCTTCTTCATCTTCTTCTTCATCTTCTTCATCTTCTTCTTCATCTTCTTCTTCATCTTCTTCGTCTTCTTCTTCATCTTCTTCTTCATCTTCTTCGTCTCCTTCTTCATCTTCTTCGTCTTCTTCTTCGTCTTCTTCTTCAACTTCTTCATCTTCTTCTTCATCTTCTTCTTCATCTTCTTCTTCATCTTCTTCTTCATCTTCTTCGTCTTCTTCTTCGCCTTCTTCTTCATCTTCATCTTCTTCTTCTTCTTCTTCATCTTCATCTTCATCTTCATCTTCATCTTCATCTTCTTCTTCATCTTCTTCGTCTTCTTCGTCTTCTTCTTCATCTTCTTCTTCATCTTCTTCGTCTTCTTCTTCATCTTCTTCTTCATCTTCTTCGTCTTCTTCTTCATCTTCTTCGTCTTCTTCTTCGTCTTCTTCTTCATCTTCTTCGTCTTCTTCTTCATCTTCTTCTTCATCTTCTTCGTCTTCTTCTTCATCTTCTTCTTCATCTTCTTCGTCTTCTTCTTCATCTTCTTCATCTTCTTCTTCATCTTCTTCTTCATCTTCATCTTCATCTTCTTCGTCTCCTTCTTCGTCTTCTTCTTCATCTTCTTCGTCTTCTTCTTCATCTTCTTCTTCATCTTCTTCATCTTCTTCTTCATCTTCTTCGTCTTCTTCTTCTTCATCTTCTTCGTCTTCTTCTTCATCTTCTTCTTCATCTTCTTCATCATCTTCTTCATCTTCTTCTTCATCTTCTTCTTCATCTTCATCTTCTTCATCTTCTACTTCATCTTCTTCTTCGTCTTCTTCGTCGTCTTCATCTTCTTCTTCTTCGTCATCTTCTTCATCTTCTTCTTCATCTTCATCTTCTTCATCTTCTTCTTCATCTTCTTCTTCGTCTTCCTCGTCGTCTTCTTCTTCGTCTTCTTCGTCTTCTTCTTCATCTTCTTCTTCATCTTCTTCGTCTTCTTCGTCTTCTTCTTCATCTTCTTCATCTTCTTCTTCATCTTCTTCGTCTTCTTCTTCATCTTCTTCTTCATCTTCTTCGTCTTCTTCGTCTTCTTCTTCATCTTCTTCATCTTCTTCTTCATCTTCTTCGTCTTCTTCTTCATCTTCTTCTTCATCTTCTTCGTCTTCATCTTCATCTTCTTCGTCATCTTCTTCATCTTCATCTGCATCTTCTTCGTCTTCTTCTTCGTCTTCTTCTTCATCTTCTTCGTCTTCTTCTTCATCTTTTTCTTCATCTTCTTCTTCATCTTCTTCTTCATCTTCTTCGTCTTCTTCTTCATCTTCTTCTTCATCTCCTTCGTCTTCTTCTTCATCTTCTTCTTCAGCTTCTTCAACTTCTTCTTCATCTTCATCTTCATCTTCTTCTTCATCTTCTTCGTCTTCTTCGTCTTCTTCTTCATCTTCTTCTTCATCTTCTTCGTCTTCTTCTTCATCTTCTTCTTCATCTTCTTCGTCTTCTTCTTCATCTTCTTCGTCTTCTTCTTCGTCTTCTTCTTCATCTTCTTCGTCTTCTTCTTCATCTTCTTCTTCATCTTCTTCGTCTTCTTCTTCATCTTCTTCTTCATCTTCTTCGTCTTCTTCTTCATCTTCTTCATCTTCTTCTTCATCTTCTTCTTCATCTTCATCTTCATCTTCTTCGTCTCCTTCTTCGTCTTCTTCTTCATCTTCTTCGTCTTCTTCTTCATCTTCTTCTTCATCTTCTTCATCTTCTTCTTCATCTTCTTCGTCTTCTTCTTCATCTTCTTCGTCTTCTTCTTCATCTTCTTCTTCATCTTCTTCATCATCTTCTTCATCTTCTTCTTCATCTTCTTCTTCATCTTCATCTTCTTCATCTTCTTCTTCATCTTCTTCTTCGTCTTCTTCGTCGTCTTCATCTTCTTCTTCTTCGTCATCTTCTTCATCTTCTTCTTCATCTTCATCTTCTTCATCTTCTTCTTCATCTTCTTCTTCGTCTTCCTCGTCGTCTTCTTCTTCGTCTTCTTCGTCTTCTTCTTCACCTTCTTCTTCATCTTCTTCGTCTTCTTCGTCTTCTTCTTCATCTTCTTCATCTTCTTCTTCATCTTCTTCGTCTTCTTCTTCATCTTCTTCTTCATCTTCTTCGTCTTCTTCGTCTTCTTCTTCATCTTCTTCATCTTCTTCTTCATCTTCTTCGTCTTCTTCTTCATCTTCTTCTTCATCTTCTTCGTCTTCATCTTCATCTTCTTCGTCATCTTCTTCATCTTCATCTGCATCTTCTTCGTCTTCTTCTTCGTCTTCTTCTTCATCTTCTTCGTCTTCTTCTTCATCTTCTTCTTCATCTTCTTCTTCATCTTCTTCTTCATCTTCTTCGTCTTCTTCTTCATCTTCTTCTTCATCTCCTTCGTCTTCTTCTTCATCTTCTTCTTCATCTTCTTCAACTTCTTCTTCATCTTCTTCTTCATCTTCATCTTCTTCATCTTCTTCTTCATCTTCTTCTTCATCTTCTTCGTCTTCTTCTTCATCTTCTTCTTCATCTTCTTCGTCTTCTTCTTCATCTTCTTCGTCTTCTTCTTCGTCTTCTTCTTCATCTTCTTCGTCTTCTTCTTCATCTTCTTCTTCATCTTCTTCTTCATCTTCTTCGTCTTCTTCGTCATCTTCTTCTTCATCTTCTTCGTCTTCTTCTTCATCTTCTTCTTCATCTTCTTCTTCATCTTCTTCGTCTTCTTCGTCATCTTCTTCTTCATCTTCTTCGTCTTCTTCTTCGTCTTCTTCTTCGTCTTCTTCTTCTTCTTCGTCGTCTTCTTCGTCTTCTTCTTCGTCTTCTTCTTCGTCTTCTTCGTCTTCTTCTTCGTCTTCTTCTTCGTCTTCTTCTTCATCTTCTTCTTCATCTTCTTCGTCTTCTTCATCTTCTTCTTCGTCTTCTTCTTCGTCGTCTTCTTCGTCTTCTTCTTCGTCTTCTTCTTCGTCTTCTTCGTCTTCTTCTTCGTCTTCTTCTTCGTCTTCTTCGTCGTCTTCTTCGTCTTCTTCTTCGTCTTCTTCGTCTTCTTCTTCGTCTTCTTCTTTGTCTTCTTCTTCATCTTCTTCGTCTTCTTCTTCGTCTTCTTCGTCTTCTTCTTCGTCTTCTTCTTCATCTTCTTCTTCATCTTCTTCGTCTTCTTCTTCATCTTCTTCTTCATCTTCTTCGTCTTCTTCTTCATCTTCTTCTTCATCTTCTTCATCATCTTCTTCATCTTCTTCTTCATCTTCGTCTTCATCTTCATCTTCTTCATCTTCTTCTTCGTCTTCTTCGTCGTCTTCATCTTCTTCTTCTTCGTCGTCGTCGTCGTCGTCTTCTTCTTCGTCTTCTTCGTCTTCTTCTTCATCTTCCTCTTCATCTTCTTCGTCTTCTTCTTCATCTTCTTCTTCATCTTCTTCGTCTTCTTCTTCATCTTCTTCTTCATCTTCTTCGTCTTCTTCTTCATCTTCTTCTTCATCTTCTTCGTCTTCTTCTTCATCTTCTTCATCTTCATCTTCATCTTCTTCTTCATCTTCTTCATCTTCTTCTTCATCTTCTTCTTCATCTTCTTCTTCATCTTCTTCATCATCTTCTTCTTCAACTTCTTCTTCATCTTCTTCATCTTCTTCTTCATCTTCTTCATCATCTTCTTCTCCATCTTCTTCTTCATCTTCTTCATCATCTTCTTCATCTTCTTCTTCATCTTCTTCTTCATCTTCTTCATCTTCTTCTTCATCTTCTTCTTCATCTTCTTCGTCTTCTTCTTCATCTTCTTCTTCATCTTCTTCGTCTCCTTCTTCATCTTCTTCGTCTTCTTCTTCGTCTTCTTCTTCAACTTCTTCATCTTCTTCTTCATCTTCTTCTTCATCTTCTTCTTCATCTTCTTCTTCATCTTCTTCGTCTTCTTCTTCGCCTTCTTCTTCATCTTCATCTTCTTCTTCTTCTTCTTCTTCTTCTTCATCTTCATCTTCATCTTCATCTTCATCTTCATCTTCTTCTTCATCTTCTTCGTCTTCTTCGTCTTCTTCTTCATCTTCTTCTTCATCTTCTTCGTCTTCTTCTTCATCTTCTTCTTCATCTTCTTCGTCTTCTTCTTCATCTTCTTCGTCTTCTTCTTCGTCTTCTTCTTCATCTTCTTCGTCTTCTTCTTCATCTTCTTCTTCATCTTCTTCGTCTTCTTCTTCATCTTCTTCTTCATCTTCTTCGTCTTCTTCTTCATCTTCTTCATCTTCTTCTTCATCTTCTTCTTCATCTTCATCTTCATCTTCTTCGTCTCCTTCTTCGTCTTCTTCTTCATCTTCTTCGTCTTCTTCTTCATCTTCTTCTTCATCTTCTTCATCTTCTTCTTCATCTTCTTCGTCTTCTTCTTCTTCATCTTCTTCGTCTTCTTCTTCATCTTCTTCTTCATCTTCTTCATCATCTTCTTCATCTTCTTCTTCATCTTCTTCTTCATCTTCATCTTCTTCATCTTCTACTTCATCTTCTTCTTCGTCTTCTTCGTCGTCTTCATCTTCATCTTCTTCGTCATCTTCTTCATCTTCTTCTTCATCTTCATCTTCTTCATCTTCTTCTTCATCTTCTTCTTCGTCTTCCTCGTCGTCTTCTTCTTCGTCTTCTTCGTCTTCTTCTTCATCTTCTTCTTCATCTTCTTCGTCTTCTTCGTCTTCTTCTTCATCTTCTTCATCTTCTTCTTCATCTTCTTCGTCTTCTTCTTCATCTTCTTCTTCATCTTCTTCGTCTTCTTCGTCTTCTTCTTCATCTTCTTCATCTTCTTCTTCATCTTCTTCGTCTTCTTCTTCATCTTCTTCTTCATCTTCTTCGTCTTCATCTTCATCTTCTTCGTCATCTTCTTCATCTTCATCTGCATCTTCTTCGTCTTCTTCTTCGTCTTCTTCTTCATCTTCTTCGTCTTCTTCTTCATCTTCTTCTTCATCTTCTTCTTCATCTTCTTCTTCATCTTCTTCGTCTTCTTCTTCATCTTCTTCTTCATCTCCTTCGTCTTCTTCTTCATCTTCTTCTTCAGCTTCTTCAACTTCTTCTTCATCTTCTTCTTCATCTTCATCTTCTTCATCTTCTTCTTCATCTTCTTCTTCATCTTCTTCGTCTTCTTCTTCATCTTCTTCTTCATCTTCTTCGTCTTCTTCTTCATCTTCTTCGTCTTCTTCTTCGTCTTCTTCTTCATCTTCTTCGTCTTCTTCTTCATCTTCTTCTTCATCTTCTTCTTCATCTTCTTCGTCTTCTTCGTCATCTTCTTCTTCATCTTCTTCGTCTTCTTCTTCATCTTCTTCTTCATCTTCTTCTTCATCTTCTTCGTCTTCTTCGTCATCTTCTTCTTCATCTTCTTCGTCTTCTTCTTCATCTTCTTCTTCGTCTTCTTCTTCGTCTTCTTTGTCGTCTTCTTCGTCTTCTTCTTCGTCTTCTTCTTCGTCTTCTTCGTCTTCTTCTTCGTCTTCTTCTTCGTCTTCTTCTTCATCTTCTTCTTCATCTTCTTCGTCTTCTTCATCTTCTTCTTCGTCTTCTTCTTCGTCGTCTTCTTCGTCTTCTTCTTCGTCTTCTTCTTCGTCTTCTTCGTCTTCTTCTTCGTCTTCTTCTTCGTCTTCTTCGTCGTCTTCTTCGTCTTCTTCTTCGTCTTCTTCGTCTTCTTCTTCGTCTTCTTCTTTGTCTTCTTCTTCATCTTCTTCGTCTTCTTCTTCGTCTTCTTCGTCTTCTTCTTCGTCTTCTTCTTCATCTTCTTCGTCTTCTTCTTCATCTTCTTCTTCATCTTCTTCGTCTTCTTCTTCATCTTCTTCTTCATCTTCTTTGTCTTCTTCTTCATCTTCTTCGTCTTCTTCTTCGTCTTCTTCTTCATCTTCTTTGTCTTCTTCTTCATCTTCTTCTTCATCTTCTTCGTCTTCTTCTTCATCTTCTTCTTCATCTTCTTCGTCTTCTTCTTCACCTTCTTCTTCATCTTCTTCGTCTTCTTCTTCGTCTGCTTCTTCGTCTTCTTCTTCGTCTTCTTCATCGTCTTCTTCGTCGTCTTCTTCGTCTTCTTCGTCGTCTTCTTCTTCGTCTTCTTCGCCTTCTTCTTCGTCTTCTTCTTCGTCTTCTTCTTCATCTTCTTCTTCATCTTCTTCTTCATCTTCTTCGTCTTCTTCTTCGTCTTCTTCATCTTCTTCTTCGACTTGTTCTTCGTCGTCTTCTTCGTCTTCTTCTTCGTCTTCTTCTTCGTCTTCTTCGTCTTCTTCTTCGTCTTCTTCTTCGTCTTCTTCGTCGTCGTCTTCGTCTTCTTCTTCGTCTTCTTCTTCGTCTTCTTCGTCTTCTTCTTCGTCTTCTTCTTCGTCTTCTTCTTCATCTTCTTCGTCTTCTTCTTCGTCTTCTTCGTCTTCTTCTTCGTCTTCTTCTTCGTCTTCTTCTTCGTCTTCTTCTTCATCTTCTTCTTCATCTTCTTCGTCTTCTTCT
>NW_027590171.1:400000-422500 GCF_964213995.1 Mustelus asterias
CTTCGTCTTCTTCTTCATCTTCTTCTTCATCTTCTTCGTCTTCTTCTTCATCTTCTTCTTCATCTTCTTCGTCTTCTTCTTCATCTTCTTCGTCTTCTTCTTCGTCTTCTTCTTCATCTTCTTCGTCTTCTTCTTCATCTTCTTCTTCATCTTCTTCGTCTTCTTCTTCATCTTCTTCTTCATCTTCTTCGTCTTCTTCTTCATCTTCTTCTTCATCTTCTTCTTCATCTTCTTCTTCATCTTCATCTTCATCTTCTTTGTCTTCTTCTTCGTCTTCTTCTTCATCTTCTTCGTCTTCTTCTTCATCTTCTTCTTCATCTTCTTCGTCTTCTTCTTCATCTTCTTCTTCATCTTCTTCGTCTTCTTCTTCATCTTCTTCTTCATCTTCTTCGTCTTCTTCTTCATCTTCTTCTTCATCTTCTTCATCATCTTCTTCATCTTCTTCTTCATCTTCGTCTTCATCTTCATCTTCTTCATCTTCTTCTTCGTCTTCTTCGTCGTCTTCATCTTCTTCTTCTTCGTCGTCGTCGTCGTCGTCGTCTTCTTCTTCGTCTTCTTCGTCTTCTTCTTCATCTTCCTCTTCATCTTCTTCGTCTTCTTCTTCATCTTCTTCTTCATCTTCTTCGTCTTCTTCTTCATCTTCTTCTTCATCTTCTTCGTCTTCTTCTTCATCTTCTTCTTCATCTTCTTCGTCTTCTTCTTCATCTTCTTCATCTTCATCTTCATCTTCTTCTTCATCTTCTTCATCTTCTTCTTCATCTTCTTCTTCATCTTCCTCTTCATCTTCTTCATCATCTTCTTTTTCATCTTCTTCTTCATCTTCTTCATCTTCTTCTTCATCTTCTTCATCAACTTCTTCTCCATCTTCTTCTTCATCTTCTTCATCATCTTCTTCATCTTCTTCTTCATCTTCTTCTTCATCTTCTTCATCTTCTTCTTCATCTTCTTCTTCATCTTCTTCGTCTTCTTCTTCATCTTCTTCTTCATCTTCTTCATCTCCTTCTTCATCTTCTTCGTCTTCTTCTTCGTCTTCTTCTTCAACTTCTTCATCTTCTTCTTCATCTTCTTCTTCATCTTCTTCTTCATCTTCTTCTTCATCTTCTTCGTCTTCTTCTTCGCCTTCTTCTTCATCTTCATCTTCTTCTTCTTCTTCTTCTGCTACTTCTTCTTCTTCATCTTCATCTTCATCTTCATCTTCATCTTCATCTTCATCTTCATCTTCATCTTCTTCGTCTTCTTCTTCGTCTTCTTCTTCACCTTCTTCGTCTTCTTCTTCATCTTCTTCTTCATCTTCTTCCTCTTCTTCTTCGTCTTCTTCTTTGTCTTCTTCGTCTTCTTCTTCGTCTTCTTCTTCGTCTTCTTCTTCATCTTCTTCTTCATCTTCTTCGTCTTCTTCGTCTTCTTCTTCATCTTCTTCTTCATCTTCTTCGTCTTCTTCTTCATCTTCTTCTTCATCTTCTTCGTCATCTTCTTCGTCTTCTTCTTCATCTTCTTCGTCTTCTTCTTCATCTTCTTCGTCTTCTTCTTCGTCTTCTTCTTCATCTTCTTCGTCTTCTTCTTCATCTTCTTCATCTTCTTCGTCTTCTTCTTCATCTTCTTCTTCATCTTCTTCGTCTTCTTCTTCATCTTTTTCTTCATCTTCTTCATCTTCTTCTTCATCTTCTTCTTCATCTTCTTCATCTTCTTCATCTTCTTCTTCATCTTCTTCTTCATCTTCATCTTCATCTTCTTCGTCTTCTTCTTCGTCTTCTTCTTCATCTTCTTCGTTTTCTTCTTCATCTTCTTCTTCATCATCTTCGTCTTCTTCTTCATCTTCTTCTTCATCTTCTTCGTCGTCTTCTTCATCTTCTTCTTCATCTTCTTCGTCTTCTTCTTCATCTTCTTCTTCATCTTCTTCATCATCTTCTTCATCTTCTTCTTCATCTTCTTCTTCATCTTCATCTTCTTCATCTTCTTCTTCATCTTCTTCTTCGTCTTCTTTGTCGTCTTCATCTTCTTCTTCTTCGTCGTCGTCGTCGTCGTCGTCTTCATCTTCGTCTTCTTCGTCTTCTTCTTCATCTTCCTCTTCATCTTCTTCATCTTCTTCTTCATCTTCTTCTTCATCTTCTTCGTCTTCTTCTTCATCTTCTTCTTCATCTTCTTCGTCTTCTTCTTCATCTTCTTCTTCATCTTCTTCATCTGCATCTTCATCTTCTTCTTCATCTTCTTCATCTTCTTCTTCATCTTCTTCTTCATCTTCTTCATCATCTTCTTCATCTTCTTCTTCATCATCTTCATCATCTTCTTCTTCATCTTCATCTTCATCTTCTTCATCTTCTTCTTCATCTTCTTCTTCATCTTCTTCTTCATCTTCTTCATCATCTTCTTCATCTTCTTCTTCATCTTCTTCTTCATCTTCTTCATCTTCTTCTTCATCTTCTTCTTCATCTTCTTCGTCTTCTTCTTCATCTTCTTCTTCATCTTCTTCGTCTCCTTCTTCATCTTCTTCGTCTTCTTCTTCGTCTTCTTCTTCATCTTCTTCGTCTTCTTCTTCATCTTCTTCTTCATCTTCTTCTTCATCTTCTTCTTCATCTTCTTCGTCTTCTTCTTCGTCTTCTTCTTCATCTTCTTCGTCTTCTCCTTCGTCTTCTTCTTCGTCTGCTTCTTCATCTTCTTCGTCTTCTTCTTCATCTTCTTCTTCATCTTCTTCGTCTTCTTCTTCGTCTTCTTCTTTGTCTTCTTCGTCTTCTTCTTCGTCTTCTTCTTCGTCTTCTTCTTCATCATCTTCTTCATCTTCTTCGTCTTCTTCGTCTTCTTCTTCATCTTCTCCTTCATCTTCTTCGTCTTCTTCTTCATCTTCTTCTTCATCTTCTTCGTCTTCTTCTTCATCTTCTTCGTCTTCTTCTTCGTCTTCTTCTTCATCTTCTTCGTCTTCTTCTTCATCTTCTTCTTCATCTTCTTCGTCTTCTTCTTCATCTTCTTCTTCACCTTCTTCGTCTTCTTCTTCATCTTCTTCTTCATCTTCTTCTTCATCTTCTTCTTCATCTTCATCTTCATCTTCTTCGTCTTCTTCTTCGTCTTCTTCTTCATCTTCTTCGTCTTCTTCTTCATCTTCTTCTTCATCTTCTTCATCTTCTTCTTCATCTTCTTCGTCTTCTTCTTCTTCATCTTCTTCGTCTTCTTCTTCATCTTCTTCTTCATCTTCTTCATCATCTTCTTCATCTTCTTCTTCATCTTCTTCTTCATCTTCATCTTCTTCATCTTCTTCTTCATCTTCTTCTTCGTCTTCTTCGTCGTCTTCATCTTCTTCTTCTTCGTCTTCTTCTTCATCTTCTTCTTCATCTTCTTCGTCTTCTTCTTCATCTTCTTCGTCTCCTTCTTCATCTACTTCTTCATCATCTTCATCTTCTTCTTCATCTTCTTCTTCATCTTCTTCGTCGTCTTCTTCATCTTCTTCTTCATCTTCTTCGTCTTCTTCTTCATCTTCTTCTTCATCTTCTTCATCATCTTCTTCATCTTCTTCTTCATCTTCTTCTTCATCTTCATCTTCTTCATCTTCTTCTTCATCTTCTTCTTCGTCTTCTTCGTCGTCTTCATCTTCTTCTTCTTCGTCGTCGTCGTCGTCTTCATCTTCGTCTTCTTCGTCTTCTTCTTCATCTTCCTCTTCATCTTCTTCGTCTTCTTCTTCATCTTCTTCTTCATCTTCTTCGTCTTCTTCTTCATCTTCTTCTTCATCTTCTTCGTCTTCTTCTTCATCTTCTTCTTCATCTTCTTCGTCTTCTTCTTCATCTTCTTCTTCATCTTCTTCATCTTCATCTTCATCTTCTTCTTCATCTTCTTCATCTTCTTCTTCATCTTCTTCTTCATCTTCTTCATCATCTTCTTCATCTTCTTCATCATCTTCATCATCTTCTTCTTCATCTTCATCTTCTTCATCTTCTTCATCTTCTTCTTCATCTTCTTCTTCATCTTCTTCTTTCATCTTCTTCATCATCTTCTTCATCTTCTTCTTCATCTTCTTCTTCATCTTCTTCATCTTCTTCTTCATCTTCTTCTTCATCTTCTTCGTCTTCTTCTTCATCTTCTTCTTCATCTTCTTCGTCTCCTTCTTCATCTTCTTCGTCTTCTTCTTCGTCTTCTTCTTCACCTTCTTCTTCATCTTCTTCGTCTTCTTCTTCGTCTGCTTCTTCGTCTTCTTCTTCGTCTTCTTCATCGTCTTCTTCATCTTCTTCTTCATCTTCTTCTTCATCTTCTTCATCTTCTTCTTCATCTTCTTCTTCATCTTCTTTGTCTTCTTCTTCATCTTCTTCTTCATCTTCTTCGTCTTCTTCTTCATCTTCTTCTTCATCTTCTTCGTCTTCTTCTTCACCTTCTTCTTCATCTTCTTCGTCTTCTTCTTCGTCTGCTTCTTCGTCTTCTTCTTCGTCTTCTTCATCGTCTTCTTCGTCGTCTTCTTCGTCTTCTTCGTCGTCTTCTTCTTCGTCTTCTTCGTCTTCTTCTTCGTCTTCTTCTTCGTCTTCTTCTTCATCTTCTTCTTCATCTTCTTCTTCATCTTCTTCGTCTTCTTCTTCGTCTTCTTCATCTTCTTCTTCGACTTGTTCTTCGTCGTCTTCTTCGTCTTCTTCTTCGTCTTCTTCTTCGTCTTCTTCGTCTTCTTCTTCGTCTTCTTCTTCGTCTTCTTCGTCGTCGTCTTCGTCTTCTTCTTCGTCTTCTTCTTCGACTTCTTCGTCTTCTTCTTCGTCTTCTTCTTCGTCTTCTTCTTCATCTTCTTCGTCTTCTTCTTCGTCTTCTTCGTCTTCTTCTTCGTCTTCTTCTTCGTCTTCTTCTTCGTCTTCTTCTTCATCTTCTTCTTCATCTTCTTCGTCTTCTTCTTCATCTTCTTCTTCATCTTCTTCGTCTTCTTCTTCATCTTCTTCGTCTTCTTCTTCGTCTTCTTCTTCATCTTCTTCGTCTTCTTCTTCATCTTCTTCTTCATCTTCTTCGTCTTCTTCTTCATCTTCTTCTTCATCTTCTTCGTCTTCTTCTTCATCTTCTTCTTCATCTTCTTCTTCATCTTCTTCTTCATCTTCATCTTCATCTTCTTTGTCTTCTTCTTCGTCTTCTTCTTCATCTTCTTCGTCTTCTTCTTCATCTTCTTCTTCATCTTCTTCGTCTTCTTCTTCATCTTCTTCTTCATCTTCTTCGTCTTCTTCTTCATCTTCTTCTTCATCTTCTTCGTCTTCTTCTTCATCTTCTTCTTCATCTTCTTCATCATCTTCTTCATCTTCTTCTTCATCTTCGTCTTCATCTTCATCTTCTTCATCTTCTTCTTCGTCTTCTTCGTCGTCTTCATCTTCTTCTTCATCTTCTTCGTCTTCTTCTTCGTCTTCTTCATCTTCTTCTTCGACTTGTTCTTCGTCGTCTTCTTCGTCTTCTTCTTCGTCTCCTTCTTCGTCTTCTTCGTCTTCTTCTTCGTCTTCTTCTTCGTCTTCTTCGTCGTCGTCTTCGTCTTCTTCTTCGTCTTCTTCTTCGTCTTCTTCGTCTTCTTCTTCGTCTTCTTCTTCGTCTTCTTCTTCATCTTCTTCGTCTTCTTCTTCGTCTTCTTCGTCTTCTTCTTCGTCTTCTTCTTCGTCTTCTTCTTCGTCTTCTTCTTCATCTTCTTCTTCATCTTCTTCGTCTTCTTCTTCATCTTCTTCTTCATCTTCTTCGTCTTCTTCTTCATCTTCTTCGTCTTCTTCTTCGTCTTCTTCTTCATCTTCTTCGTCTTCTTCTTCATCTTCTTCTTCATCTTCTTCGTCTTCTTCTTCATCTTCTTCTTCATCTTCTTCGTCTTCTTCTTCATCTTCTTCTTCATCTTCTTCTTCATCTTCTTCTTCATCTTCATCTTCATCTTCTTTGTCTTCTTCTTCGTCTTCTTCTTCATCTTCTTCGTCTTCTTCTTCATCTTCTTCTTCATCTTCTTCGTCTTCTTCTTCATCTTCTTCTTCATCTTCTTCGTCTTCTTCTTCATCTTCTTCTTCATCTTCTTCGTCTTCTTCTTCATCTTCTTCTTCATCTTCTTCGTCTTCTTCTTCATCTTCTTCTTCATCTTCTTCGTCTTCTTCTTCATCTTCTTCTTCATCTTCTTCATCTTCATCTTCATCTTCTTCTTCATCTTCTTCATCTTCTTCTTCATCTTCTTCTTCATCTTCTTCATCATCTTCTTCATCTTCTTCATCATCTTCATCATCTTCTTCTTCATCTTCATCTTCTTCATCTTCTTCATCTTCTTCTTCATCTTCTTCTTCATCTTCTTCTTTCATCTTCTTCATCATCTTCTTCATCTTCTTCTTCATCTTCTTCTTCATCTTCTTCATCTTCTTCTTCATCTTCTTCTTCATCTTCTTCGTCTTCTTCTTCATCTTCTTCTTCATCTTCTTCGTCTCCTTCTTCATCTTCTTCGTCTTCTTCTTCGTCTTCTTCTTCATCTTCTTCGTCTTCTTCTTCATCTTCTACTTCATCTTCTTCTTCATCTTCTTCATCATCTTCTTCGTCTTCTTCTTCGTCTTCTTCTTCATCTTCTTCGTCTTCTCCTTCGTCTTCTTCTTCGTCTTCTTCTTCATCTTCTTCGTCTTCTTCTTCATCTTCTTCTTCATCTTCTTCGTCTTCTTCTTCGTCTTCTTCTTTGTCTTCTTCGTCTTCTTCTTCGTCTTCTTCTTCGTCTTCTTCTTCATCGTCTTCTTCATCTTCTTCGTCTTCTTCGTCTTCTTCTTCATCTTCTTCTTCATCTTCTTCGTCTTCTTCTTCATCTTCTTCTTCATCTTCTTCGTCTTCTTCTTCATCTTCTTCTTCATCTTCTTCGTCTTCTTCTTCATCTTCTTCGTCTTCTTCTTCGTCTTCTTCTTCATCTTCTTCGTCTTCTTCTTCATCTTCTTCTTCATCTTCTTCGTCTTCTTCTTCATCTTCTTCTTCATCTTCTTCGTCTTCTTCTTCATCTTCTTCTTCATCTTCTTCTTCATCTTCTTCTTCATCTTCTTCTTCATCTTCATCTTCATCTTCTTCGTCTTCTTCTTCGTCTTCTTCTTCATCTTCTTCGTCTTCTTCTTCATCTTCTTCTTCATTTTCTTCATCTTCTTCTTCATCTTCTTCGTCTTCTTCTTCTTCATCTTCTTCGTCTTCTTCTTCATCTTCTTCTTCATCTTCTTCATCATCTTCTTCATCTTCTTCTTCATCTTCTTCTTCATCTTCATCTTCTTCATCTTCTTCTTCATCTTCTTCTTCGTCTTCTTCGTCGTCTTCATCTTCTTCTTCTTCGTCATCTTCTTCATCTTCTTCTTCATCTTCTTCTTAATCTTCATCTTCTTCATCTTCTTCTTCATCTTCTTCTTCGTCTTCCTCGTCGTCCTCTTCTTCGTCTTCTGCTTCATCTTCTTCTTCATCTTCTTCGTCTTCTTCGTCTTCTTCTTCATCTTCTTCTTCATCTTCTTCTTCATCTTCATCTTCATCTTCTTCGTCTTCTTCTTCGTCTTCTTCTTCATCTTCTTCGTCTTCTTCTTCATCTTCTTCTTCATCTTCTTCGTCTTCTTCTTCATCTTCTTCTTCATCTTCTTCGTCTTCTTCTTCATCTTCTTCTTCATCTTCTTCGTCTTCTTCTTCATCTTCTTCTTCATCTTCTTCAACTTCTTCTTCATCTTCTTCTTCATCTTCATTTTCTTCATCTTCTTCTTCATCTTCTTCTTCGTCTTCTTCGTCGTCTTCATCTTCTTCTTCGTCGTCGTCGTCTTCTTCTTCGTCTTCTTCGTCTTCTTCTTCATCTTCTTCTTCATCTTCTTCGTCTTCTTCTTCATCTTCTTCTTCATCTTCTTCGTCTTCTTCTTCATCTTCTTCGTCTTCTTCTTCGTCTTCTTCATCTTCTTCGTCTTCTTCTTCATCTTCTTCTTCATCTTCTTCTTCATCTTCTTCGTCTTCTTCTTCATCTTCTTCTTCATCTTCTTCGTCTTCTTCTTCATCTTCTTCTTCATCTTCTTCGTCTTCTTCTTCATCTTCTTCGTCTTCTTCTTCGTCTTCTTCTTCATCTTCTTCGTCTTCTTCTTCATCTTCTTCTTCATCTTCTTCTTCATCTTCTTCGTCTTCTTCGTCATCTTCTTCTTCATCTTCTTCGTCTTCTTCTTCGTCTTCTTCTTCGTCTTCTTCTTCGTCTTCTTCGTCATCTTCTTCATCTTCTTCTTCATCTTCTTCTTCATCTTCTTCTTCATCTTCATCTTCATCTTCTTTGTCTTCTTCTTCGTCTTCTTCTTCATCTTCTTCGTCTTCTTCTTCATCTTCTTCTTCATCTTCTTCGTCTTCTTCTTCATCTTCTTCTTCATCTTCTTCGTCTTCTTCTTCATCTTCTTCTTCATCTTCTTCGTCTTCTTCTTCATCTTCTTCTTCATCTTCTTCATCATCTTCTTCATCTTCTTCTTCATCTTCGTCTTCATCTTCATCTTCTTCATCTTCTTCTTCGTCTTCTTCGTCGTCTTCATCTTCTTCTTCTTCGTCGTCGTCGTCGTCGTCGTCTTCTTCTTCGTCTTCTTCGTCTTCTTCTTCATCTTCCTCTTCATCTTCTTCGTCTTCTTCTTCATCTTCTTCTTCATCTTCTTCGTCTTCTTCTTCATCTTCTTCTTCATCTTCTTCGTCTTCTTCTTCATCTTCTTCTTCATCTTCTTCGTCTTCTTCTTCATCTTCTTCATCTTCATCTTCATCTTCTTCTTCATCTTCTTCATCTTCTTCTTCATCTTCTTCTTCATCTTCCTCTTCATCTTCTTCATCATCTTCTTTTTCATCTTCTTCTTCATCTTCTTCATCTTCTTCTTCATCTTCTTCATCATCTTCTTCTCCATCTTCTTCTTCATCTTCTTCATCATCTTCTTCATCTTCTTCTTCATCTTCTTCTTCATCTTCTTCATCTTCTTCTTCATCTTCTTCTTCATCTTCTTCGTCTTCTTCTTCATCTTCTTCTTCATCTTCTTCATCTCCTTCTTCATCTTCTTCGTCTTCTTCTTCGTCTTCTTCTTCAACTTCTTCATCTTCTTCTTCATCTTCTTCTTCATCTTCTTCTTCATCTTCTTCTTCATCTTCTTCGTCTTCTTCTTCGCCTTCTTCTTCATCTTCATCTTCTTCTTCTTCTTCTTCTTCTACTTCTTCTTCTTCTTCTTCATCTTCATCTTCATCTTCATCTTCATCTTCATCTTCATCTTCATCTTCTTCGTCTTCTTCTTCGTCTTCTTCTTCACCTTCTTCGTCTTCTTCTTCATCTTCTTCTTCATCTTCTTCCTCTTCTTCTTCGTCTTCTTCTTTGTCTTCTTCGTCTTCTTCTTCGTCTTCTTCTTCGTCTTCTTCTTCATCTTCTTCTTCATCTTCTTCGTCTTCTTCGTCTTCTTCTTCATCTTCTTCTTCATCTTCTTCGTCTTCTTCTTCATCTTCTTCTTCATCTTCTTCGTCATCTTCTTCGTCTTCTTCTTCATCTTCTTCGTCTTCTTCTTCATCTTCTTCGTCTTCTTCTTCGTCTTCTTCTTCATCTTCTTCGTCTTCTTCTTCATCTTCTTCATCTTCTTCGTCTTCTTCTTCATCTTCTTCTTCATCTTCTTCGTCTTCTTCTTCATCTTTTTCTTCATCTTCTTCATCTTCTTCTTCATCTTCTTCTTCATCTTCTTCATCTTCTTCATCTTCTTCTTCATCTTCTTCTTCATCTTCATCTTCATCTTCTTCGTCTTCTTCTTCGTCTTCTTCTTCATCTTCTTCGTTTTCTTCTTCATCTTCTTCTTCATCATCTTCGTCTTCTTCTTCATCTTCTTCTTCATCTTCTTCGTCGTCTTCTTCATCTTCTTCTTCATCTTCTTCGTCTTCTTCTTCATCTTCTTCTTCATCTTCTTCATCATCTTCTTCATCTTCTTCTTCATCTTCTTCTTCATCTTCATCTTCTTCATCTTCTTCTTCATCTTCTTCTTCGTCTTCTTTGTCGTCTTCATCTTCTTCTTCTTCGTCGTCGTCGTCGTCGTCGTCTTCATCTTCGTCTTCTTCGTCTTCTTCTTCATCTTCCTCTTCATCTTCTTCGTCTTCTTCTTCATCTTCTTCATCTTCTTCGTCTTCTTCTTCATCTTCTTCTTCATCTTCTTCGTCTTCTTCTTCATCTTCTTCTTCATCTTCTTCGTCTTCTTCTTCATCTTCTTCTTCATCTTCTTCATCTGCATCTTCATCTTCTTCTTCATCTTCTTCATCTTCTTCTTCATCTTCTTCTTCATCTTCTTCATCATCTTCTTCATCTTCTTCTTCATCATCTTCATCATCTTCTTCTTCATCTTCATCTTCATCTTCTTCATCTTCTTCATCTTCTTCTTCATCTTCTTCTTCATCTTCTTCTTCATCTTCTTCATCATCTTCTTCATCTTCTTCTTCATCTTCTTCTTCATCTTCTTCATCTTCTTCTTCATCTTCTTCTTCATCTTCTTCGTCTTCTTCTTCATCTTCTTCTTCATCTTCTTCGTCTCCTTCTTCATCTTCTTCGTCTTCTTCTTCGTCTTCTTCTTCATCTTCTTCGTCTTCTTCTTCATCTTCTTCTTCATCTTCTTCTTCATCTTCTTCTTCATCTTCTTCGTCTTCTTCTTCGTCTTCTTCTTCATCTTCTTCGTCTTCTCCTTCGTCTTCTTCTTCGTCTGCTTCTTCATCTTCTTCGTCTTCTTCTTCATCTTCTTCTTCATCTTCTTCGTCTTCTTCTTCGTCTTCTTCTTTGTCTTCTTCGTCTTCTTCTTCGTCTTCTTCTTCGTCTTCTTCTTCATCATCTTCTTCATCTTCTTCGTCTTCTTCGTCTTCTTCTTCATCTTCTTCTTCATCTTCTTCGTCTTCTTCTTCATCTTCTTCTTCATCTTCTTCGTCTTCTTCTTCATCTTCTTCGTCTTCTTCTTCGTCTTCTTCTTCATCTTCTTCGTCTTCTTCTTCATCTTCTTCTTCATCTTCTTCGTCTTCTTCTTCATCTTCTTCTTCATCTTCTTCGTCTTCTTCTTCATCTTCTTCTTCATCTTCTTCTTCATCTTCTTCTTCATCTTCATCTTCATCTTCTTCGTCTTCTTCTTCGTCTTCTTCTTCATCTTCTTCGTCTTCTTCTTCATCTTCTTCTTCATCTTCTTCATCTTCTTCTTCATCTTCTTCGTCTTCTTCTTCTTCATCTTCTTCGTCTTCTTCTTCATCTTCTTCTTCATCTTCTTCATCATCTTCTTCATCTTCTTCTTCATCTTCTTCTTCATCTTCATCTTCTTCATCTTCTTCTTCATCTTCTTCTTCGTCTTCTTCGTCGTCTTCATCTTCTTCTTCTTCGTCTTCTTCTTCATCTTCTTCTTCATCTTCTTCGTCTTCTTCTTCATCTTCTTCGTCTCCTTCTTCATCTACTTCTTCATCATCTTCGTCTTCTTCTTCATCTTCTTCTTCATCTTCTTCGTCGTCTTCTTCATCTTCTTCTTCATCTTCTTCGTCTTCTTCTTCATCTTCTTCTTCATCTTCTTCATCATCTTCTTCATCTTCTTCTTCATCTTCTTCTTCATCTTCATCTTCTTCATCTTCTTCTTCATCTTCTTCTTCGTCTTCTTCGTCGTCTTCATCTTCTTCTTCTTCGTCGTCGTCGTCGTCTTCATCTTCGTCTTCTTCGTCTTCTTCTTCATCTTCCTCTTCATCTTCTTCGTCTTCTTCTTCATCTTCTTCTTCATCTTCTTCGTCTTCTTCTTCATCTTCTTCTTCATCTTCTTCGTCTTCTTCTTCATCTTCTTCTTCATCTTCTTCGTCTTCTTCTTCATCTTCTTCTTCATCTTCTTCATCTTCATCTTCATCTTCTTCTTCATCTTCTTCATCTTCTTCTTCATCTTCTTCTTCATCTTCTTCATCATCTTCTTCATCTTCTTCATCATCTTCATCATCTTCTTCTTCATCTTCATCTTCTTCATCTTCTTCATCTTCTTCTTCATCTTCTTCTTCATCTTCTTCTTTCATCTTCTTCATCATCTTCTTCATCTTCTTCTTCATCTTCTTCTTCATCTTCTTCATCTTCTTCTTCATCTTCTTCTTCATCTTCTTCGTCTTCTTCTTCATCTTCTTCTTCATCTTCTTCGTCTCCTTCTTCATCTTCTTCGTCTTCTTCTTCGTCTTCTTCTTCATCTTCTTCGTCTTCTTCTTCATCTTCTTCTTCATCTTCTTCTTCATCTTCTTCATCATCTTCTTCGTCTTCTTCTTCGTCTTCTTCTTCATCTTCTTCGTCTTCTCCTTCGTCTTCTTCTTCGTCTTCTTCTTCATCTTCTTCGTCTTCTTCTTCATCTTCTTCTTCATCTTCTTCGTCTTCTTCTTCGTCTTCTTCTTTGTCTTCTTCGTCTTCTTCTTCGTCTTCTTCTTCGTCTTCTTCTTCATCGTCTTCTTCATCTTCTTCGTCTTCTTCGTCTTCTTCTTCATCTTCTTCTTCATCTTCTTCGTCTTCTTCTTCATCTTCTTCTTCATCTTCTTCGTCTTCTTCTTCATCTTCTTCTTCATCTTCTTCGTCTTCTTCTTCATCTTCTTCGTCTTCTTCTTCGTCTTCTTCTTCATCTTCTTCGTCTTCTTCTTCATCTTCTTCTTCATCTTCTTCGTCTTCTTCTTCATCTTCTTCTTCATCTTCTTCGTCTTCTTCTTCATCTTCTTCTTCATCTTCTTCTTCATCTTCTTCTTCATCTTCTTCTTCATCTTCATCTTCATCTTCTTCGTCTTCTTCTTCGTCTTCTTCTTCATCTTCTTCGTCTTCTTCTTCATCTTCTTCTTCATTTTCTTCATCTTCTTCTTCATCTTCTTCGTCTTCTTCTTCTTCATCTTCTTCGTCTTCTTCTTCATCTTCTTCTTCATCTTCTTCATCATCTTCTTCATCTTCTTCTTCATCTTCTTCTTCATCTTCATCTTCTTCATCTTCTTCTTCATCTTCTTCTTCGTCTTCTTCGTCGTCTTCATCTTCTTCTTCTTCGTCATCTTCTTCATCTTCTTCTTCATCTTCTTCTTCATCTTCATCTTCTTCATCTTCTTCTTCATCTTCTTCTTCGTCTTCCTCGTCGTCCTCTTCTTCGTCTTCTGCTTCATCTTCTTCTTCATCTTCTTCGTCTTCTTCGTCTTCTTCTTCATCTTCTTCTTCATCTTCTTCTTCATCTTCATCTTCATCTTCTTCGTCTTCTTCTTCGTCTTCTTCTTCATCTTCTTCGTCTTCTTCTTCATCTTCTTCTTCATCTTCTTCGTCTTCTTCTTCATCTTCTTCTTCATCTTCTTCGTCTTCTTCTTCATCTTCTTCTTCATCTTCTTCGTCTTCTTCTTCATCTTCTTCTTCATCTTCTTCAACTTCTTCTTCATCTTCTTCTTCATCTTCATTTTCTTCATCTTCTTCTTCATCTTCTTCTTCGTCTTCTTCGTCGTCTTCATCTTCTTCTTCGTCGTCGTCGTCTTCTTCTTCGTCTTCTTCGTCTTCTTCTTCATCTTCTTCTTCATCTTCTTCGTCTTCTTCTTCATCTTCTTCTTCATCTTCTTCGTCTTCTTCTTCATCTTCTTCGTCTTCTTCTTCGTCTTCTTCTTCATCTTCTTCGTCTTCTTCTTCATCTTCTTCTTCATCTTCTTCTTCATCTTCTTCGTCTTCTTCTTCATCTTCTTCTTCATCTTCTTCGTCTTCTTCTTCATCTTCTTCTTCATCTTCTTCGTCTTCTTCTTCATCTTCTTCGTCTTCTTCTTCGTCTTCTTCTTCATCTTCTTCGTCTTCTTCTTCATCTTCTTCTTCATCTTCTTCTTCATCTTCTTCGTCTTCTTCGTCATCTTCTTCTTCATCTTCTTCGTCTTCTTCTTCGTCTTCTTCTTCGTCTTCTTCTTCGTCTTCTTCGTCATCTTCTTCGTCTTCTTCTTCGTCTTCTTCTTCGTCTTCTTCGTCTTCTTCTTCGTCTTCTTCTTCGTCTTCTTCTTCATCTTCTTCTTCATCTGCTTCGTCTTCTTCATCTTCTTCTTCGTCTTCTTCTTCGTCGTCTTCTTCGTCTTCTTCTTCGTCTTCTTCTTCGTCTTCTTCGTCTTCTTCTTCGTCTTCTTCTTCGTCTTCTTCGTCGTCTTCTTCGTCTTCTTCTTCGTCTTCTTCGTCTTCTTCTTCGTCTTCTTCTTCGTCTTCTTCTTCATCTTCTTCGTCTTCTTCTTCGTCTTCTTCGTCTTCTTCTTCGTCTTCTTCTTCATCTTCTTCGTCTTCTTCTTCATCTTCTTCTTCATCTTCTTCGTCTTCTTCTTCATCTTCTTCTTCATCTTCTTCGTCTTCTTCTTCATCTTCTTCGTCTTCTTCTTCGTCTTCTTCTTCATCTTCTTCGTCTTCTTCTTCATCTTCTTCTTCATCTTCTTCGTCTTCTTCTTCATCTTCTTCTTCATCTTCTTCGTCTTCTTCTTCACCTTCTTCTTCATCTTCTTCGTCTTCTTCTTCGTCTGCTTCTTCGTCTTCTTCTTCGTCTTCTTCTTCGTCTTCTTCTTCGTCTTCTTCGTCGTCTTCTTCGTCTTCTTCTTCGTCTTCTTCTTCGTCTTCTTCGTCTTCTTCTTCGTCTTCTTCTTCGTCTTCTTCTTCATCTTCTTCTTCATCTTCTTCGTCTTCTTCTTCGTCTTCTTCATCTTCTTCTTCGTCTTGTTCTTCGTCGTCTTCTTCGTCTTCTTCTTCGTCTTCTTCTTCGTCTTCTTCGTCTTCTTCTTCGTCTTCTTCTTCGTCTTGTTCGTCGTCGTCTTCGTCTTCTTCTTCGTCTTCTTCTTCGTCTTCTTCGTCTTCTTCTTCGTCTTCTTCTTCGTCTTCTTCTTCATCTTCTTCGTCTTCTTCTTCGTCTTCTTCGTGTTCTTCTTCGTCTTCTTCTTCGTCTTCTTCTTCGTCTTCTTCTTCATCTTCTTCTTCATCTTCTTCGTCTTCTTCTTCATCTTCTTCTTCATCTTCTTCGTCTTCTTCTTCATCTTCTTCTTCATCTTCTTCGTCTTCTTCTTCATCTTCTTCGTCTTCTTCTTCGTCTTCTTCTTCATCTTCTTCGTCTTCTTCTTCATCTTCTTCTTCATCTTCTTCGTCTTCTTCTTCATCTTCTTCTTCATCTTCTTCGTCTTCTTCTTCATCTTCTTCTTCATCTTCTTCTTCATCTTCTTCTTCATCTTCATCTTCATCTTCTTTGTCTTCTTCTTCGTCTTCTTCTTCATCTTCTTCGTCTTCTTCTTCATCTTCTTCTTCATCTTCTTCGTCTTCTTCTTCATCTTCTTCTTCATCTTCTTCGTCTTCTTCTTCATCTTCTTCTTCATCTTCTTCGTCTTCTTCTTCATCTTCTTCTTCATCTTCTTCATCATCTTCTTCATCTTCTTCTTCATCTTCGTCTTCATCTTCATCTTCTTCATCTTCTTCTTCATCTTCTTCTTCGTCTTCTTCGTCGTCTTCATCTTCTTCTTCTTCGTCGTCGTCGTCGTCGTCTTCTTCTTCGTCTTCTTCGTCTTCTTCTTCATCTTCCTCTTCATCTTCTTCGTCTTCTTCTTCATCTTCTTCTTCATCTTCTTCGTCTTCTTCTTCATCTTCTTCTTCATCTTCTTCGTCTTCTTCTTCATCTTCTTCTTCTTCTTCTTCTTCGTCTTCTTCTTCATCTTCTTCATCTTCATCTTCATCTTCTTCTTCATCTTCTTCATCTTCTTCTTCATCTTCTTCTTCATCTTCTTCTTCATCTTCTTCATCATCTTCTTCTTCATCTTCTTCTTCATCTTCTTCATCTTCTTCTTCATCTTCTTCATCATCTTCTTCTCCATCTTCTTCTTCATCTTCTTCATCATCTTCTTCATCTTCTTCTTCATCTTCTTCTTCATCTTCTTCATCTTCTTCTTCATCTTCTTCTTCATCTTCTTCGTCTTCTTCTTCATCTTCTTCTTCATCTTCTTCGTCTCCTTCTTCATCTTCTTCGTCTTCTTCTTCGTCTTCTTCTTCATCTTCTTCATCTTCTTCTTCATCTTCTTCTTCATCTTCTTCTTCATCTTCTTCTTCATCTTCTTCGTCTTCTTCTTCGCCTTCTTCTTCATCTTCTTCTTCATCTTCATCTTCATCTTCATCTTCATCTTCTTCGTCTTCTTCTTCGTCTTCTTCTTCACCTTCTTCGTCTTCTTCTTCATCTTCTTCTTCATCTTCTTCGTCTTCTTCTTCGTCTTCTTCTTTGTCTTCTTCGTCTTCTTCTTCGTCTTCTTCTTTGTCTTCTTCTTCATCTTCTTCTTCATCTTCTTCGTCTTCTTCGTCTTCTTCTTCATCTTCTTCTTCATCTTCTTCGTCTTCTTCTTCATCTTCTTCTTCATCTTCTTCGTCTTCTTCTTCATCTTCTTCGTCTTCTTCTTCGTCTTCTTCTTCATCTTCTTCGTCTTCTTCTTCATCTTCTTCTTCATCTTCTTCGTCTTCTTCTTCATCTTCTTCTTCATCTTCTTCGTCTTCTTCTTCATCTTCTTCATCTTCTTCTTCATCTTCTTCTTCATCTTCATCTTCATCTTCTTCGTCTTCTTCTTCGTCTTCTTCTTCATCTTCTTCGTCTTCTTCTTCATCTTCTTCTTCATCTTCTTCATCTTCTTCTTCATCTTCTTCGTCTTCTTCTTCTTCATCTTCTTCGTCTTCTTCTTCATCTTCCTCTTCATCTTCTTCATCATCTTCTTCATCTTCTTCTTCATCTTCTTCTTCATCTTCATCTTCTTCATCTTCTTCTTCATCTTCTTCTTCGTCTTCTTCGTCGTCTTCATCTTCTTCTTCTTCGTCATCTTCTTCATCTTCTTCTTCATCTTCATCTTCTTCATCTTCTTCTTCATCATCTTCTTCGTCTTCCTCGTCGTCTTCTTCTTCGTCTTCTTCGTCTTCTTCTTCATCTTCTTCTTCATCTTCTTCGTCTTCTTCGTCTTCTTCTTCATCTTCTTCATCTTCTTCTTCATCTTCTTCGTCTTCTTCTTCATCTTCTTCTTCATCTTCTTCGTCTTCTTCGTCTTCTTCTTCATCTTCTTCATCTTCTTCTTCATCTTCTTCGTCTTCTTCTTCATCTTCTTCTTCATCTTCTTCGTCTTCATCTTCATCTTCTTCGTCATCTTCTTCATCTTCATCTGCATCTTCTTCGTCTTCTTCTTCGTCTTCTTCTTCATCTTCTTCGTCTTCTTCTTCATCTTCTTCTTCATCTTCTTCTTCATCTTCTTCTTCATCTTCTTCGTCTTCTTCTTCATCTTCTTCTTCATCTCCTTCGTCTTCTTCTTCATCTTCTTCTTCATCTTCTTCAACTTCTTTTTCATCTTCTTCTTCATCTTCATCTTCTTCATCTTCTTCTTCATCTTCTTCTTCATCTTCTTCGTCTTCTTCTTCATCTTCTTCTTCATCTTCTTCGTCTTCTTCTTCATCTTCTTCGTCTTCTTCTTCATCTTCTTCTTCATCTTCTTCTTCATCTTCTTCGTCTTCTTCGTCATCTTCTTCTTCATCTTCTTCATCTTCTTCTTCATCTTCTTCTTCATCTTCTTCTTCATCTTCTTCGTCTTCTTCGTCATCTTTTTCTTCATCTTCTTCGTCTTCTTCTTCGTCTTCTTCTTCGTCTTCTTCTTCGTCTTCTTCGTCGTCTTCTTCGTCTTCTTCTTCGTCTTCTTCTTCGTCTTCTTCGTCTTCTTCTTCGTCTTCTTCTTCGTCTTCTTCTTCATCTTCTTCTTCATCTTCTTCGTCTTCTTCATCTTCTTCTTCGTCTTCTTCTTCGTCGTCTTCTTCGTCTTCTTCTTCGTCTTCTTCTTCGTCTTCTTCGTCTTCTTCTTCGTCTTCTTCTTCGTCTTCTTCGTCGTCTTCTTCGTCTTCTTCTTCGTCTTCTTCGTCTTCTTCTTCGTCTTCTTCTTTGTCTTCTTCTTCATCTTCTTCGTCTTCTTCTTCATCTTCTTCGTCTTCTTCTTCGTCTTCTTCTTCATCTTCTTCGTCTTCTTCTTCATCTTCTTCTTCATCTTCTTCGTCTTCTTCTTCATCTTCTTCTTCATCTTCTTTGTCTTCTTCTTCATCTTCTTCGTCTTCTTCTTCGTCTTCTTCTTCATCTTCTTCGTCTTCTTCTTCATCTTCTTCTTCATCTTCTTCGTCTTCTTCTTCATCTTCTTCTTCATCTTCTTCGTCTTCTTCTTCACCTTCTTCTTCATCTTCTTCGTCTTCTTCTTCGTCTGCTTCTTCGTCTTCTTCTTCGTCTTCTTCTTCGTCTTCTTCGTCTTCTTCTTCGTCTTCTTCTTCGTCTTCTTCGTCTTCTTCTTCGTCTTCTTCTTCGTCTTCTTCTTCATCTTCTTCTTCATCTTCTTCTTCATCTTCTTCGTCTTCTTCTTCGTCTTCTTCATCTTCTTCTTCGACTTGTTCTTCGTCGTCTTCTTCGTCTTCTTCTTCGTCTTCTTCTTCGTCTTCTTCGTCTTCTTCTTCGTCTTCTTCTTCGTCTTCTTCGTCGTCGTCTTCGTCTTCTTCTTCGTCTTCTTCTTCGTCTTCTTCGTCTTCTTCTTCGTCTTCTTCTTCGTCTTCTTCTTCATCTTCTTCGTCTTCTTCTTCGTCTTCTTCGTCTTCTTCTTCGTCTTCTTCTTCGTCTTCTTCTTCGTCTTCTTCTTCATCTTCTTCTTCATCTTCTTCGTCTTCTTCTTCATCTTCTTCTTCATCTTCTTCGTCTTCTTCTTCATCTTCTTCGTCTTCTTCTTCGTCTTCTTCTTCATCTTCTTCGTCTTCTTCTTCATCTTCTTCTTCATCTTCTTCGTCTTCTTCTTCATCTTCTTCTTCATCTTCTTCGTCTTCTTCTTCATCTTCTTCTTCATCTTCTTCTACATCTTCTTCTTCATCTTCATCTTCATCTTCTTTGTCTTCTTCTTCGTCTTCTTCTTCATCTTCTTCGTCTTCTTCTTCATCTTCTTCTTCATCTTCTTCGTCTTCTTCTTCATCTTCTTCTTCATCTTCTTCGTCTTCTTCTTCATCTTCTTCTTCATCTTCTTCGTCTTCTTCTTCATCTTCTTCTTCATCTTCTTCGTCTTCTTCTTCATCTTCTTCTTCATCTTCTTCATCATCTTCTTCATCTTCTTCTTCATCTTCGTCTTCATCTTCATCTTCTTCATCTTCTTCTTCGTCTTCTTCGTCGTCTTCATCTTCTTCTTCTTCGTCGTCGTCGTCGTCGTCTTCTTCTTCGTCTTCTTCATCTTCTTCTTCATCTTCCTCTTCATCTTCTTCGTCTTCTTCTTCATCTTCATCTTCATCTTCTTCGTCTTCTTCTTCATCTTCTTCTTCATCTTCTTCGTCTTCTTCTTCATCTTCTTCTTCATCTTCTTCGTCTTCTTCTTCATCTTCTTCATCTTCATCTTCATCTTCTTCTTCATCTTCTTCATCTTCTTCTTCATCTTCTTCTTCATCTTCTTCTTCATCTTCTTCATCATCTTCTTCTTCATCTTCTTCTTCATCTTCTTCATCTTCTTCTTCATCTTCTTCATCATCTTCTTCTCCATCTTCTTCTTCATCTTCTTCATCATCTTCTTCATCTTCTTCTTCATCTTCTTCTTCATCTTCTTCATCTTCTTCTTCATCTTCTTCTTCATCTTCTTCGTCTTCTTCTTCATCTTCTTCTTCATCTTCTTCGTCTCCTTCTTCATCTTCTTCGTCTTCTTCTTCGTCATCTTCTTCAACTTCTTCATCTTCTTCTTCATCTTCTTCTTCATCTTCTTCTTCATCTTCTTCTTCATCTTCTTCGTCTTCTTCTTCGCCTTCTTCTTCTTCTTCATCTTCTTCTTCTTCTTCTTCTTCTTCTTCATCTTCATCTTCATCTTCATCTTCATCTTCTTCGTCTTCTTCTTCGTCTTCTTTGTCGTCTTCTTCGTCTTCTTCTTCGTCTTCTTCTTCGTCTTCTTCGTCTTCTTCTTCGTCTTCTTCTTCGTCTTCTTCTTCATCTTCTTCTTCATCTTCTTCGTCTTCTTCATCTTCTTCTTCGTCTTCTTCTTCGTCGTCTTCTTCGTCTTCTTCTTCGTCTTCTTCTTCGTCTTCTTCGTCTTCTTCTTCGTCTTCTTCTTCGTCTTCTTCGTCGTCTTCTTCGTCTTCTTCTTCGTCTTCTTCGTCTTCTTCTTCGTCTTCTTCTTTGTCTTCTTCTTCATCTTCTTCGTCTTCTTCTTCGTCTTCTTCGTCTTCTTCTTCGTCTTCTTCTTCATCTTCTTCGTCTTCTTCTTCATCTTCTTCTTCATCTTCTTCGTCTTCTTCTTCATCTTCTTCTTCATCTTCTTTGTCTTCTTCTTCATCTTCTTCGTCTTCTTCTTCGTCTTCTTCTTCATCTTCTTCGTCTTCTTCTTCATCTTCTTCTTCATCTTCTTCGTCTTCTTCTTCATCTTCTTCTTCATCTTCTTCGTCTTCTTCTTCACCTTCTTCTTCATCTTCTTCGTCTTCTTCTTCGTCTGCTTCTTCGTCTTCTTCTTCGTCTTCTTCTTCGTCTTCTTCGTCGTCTTCTTCGTCTTCTTCGTCGTCTTCTTCTTCGTCTTCTTCGTCTTCTTCTTCGTCTTCTTCTTCATCTTCTTCTTCATCTTCTTCGTCTTCTTCTTCGTCTTCTTCATCTTCTTCTTCGACTTGTTCTTCGTCGTCTTCTTCGTCTTCTTCTTCGTCTTCTTCTTCGTCTTCTTCGTCTTCTTCTTCGTCTTCTTCTTCGTCTTCTTCGTCGTCGTCTTCGTCTTCTTCTTCGTCTTCTTCTTCGTCTTCTTCGTCTTCTTCTTCGTCTTCTTCTTCGTCTTCTTCTTCATCTTCTTCGTCTTCTTCTTCGTCTTCTTCGTCTTCTTCTTCGTCTTCTTCATCTTCTTCTTCGACTTGTTCTTCGTCGTCTTCTTCGTCTTCTTCTTCGTCTTCTTCTTCGTCTTCTTCGTCTTCTTCTTCGTCTTCTTCTTCGTCTTCTTCGTCGTCGTCTTCGTCTTCTTCTTCGTCTTCTTCTTCGTCTTCTTCGTCTTCTTCTTCGTCTTCTTCTTCGTCTTCTTCTTCATCTTCTTCGTCTTCTTCTTCGTCTTCTTCGTCTTCTTCTTCGTCTTCATCTTCGTCTTCTTCTTCGTCTTCTTCTTCATCTTCTTCTTCATCTTCTTCGTCTTCTTCTTCATCTTCTTCTTCATCTTCTTCGTCTTCTTCTTCATCTTCTTCGTCTTCTTCTTCGTCTTCTTCTTCATCTTCTTCGTCTTCTTCTTCATCTTCATCTTCATCTTCTTCGTCTTCTTCGTCATCTTCTTCTTCATCTTCTTCGTCTTCTTCTTCATCTTCTTCATCTTCTTCTTCATCTTCTTCTTCATCTTCATCTTCATCTTCTTTGTCTTCTTCTTCGTCTTCTTCTTCATCTTCTTCGTCTTCTTCTTCATCTTCTTCTTCATCTTCTTCGTCTTCTTCTTCATCTTCTTCTTCATCTTCTTCGTCTTCTTCTTCATCTTCTTCTTCATCTTCTTCGTCTTCTTCTTCATCTTCTTCTTCATCTTCTTCATCATCTTCTTCATCTTCTTCATCTTCGTCTTCATCTTCATCTTCTTCATCTTCTTCTTCGTCTTCTTCGTCGTCTTCATCTTCTTCTTCTTCGTCGTCGTCGTCGTCGTCGTCTTCTTCTTCGTCTTCTTCGTCTTCTTCTTCATCTTCCTCTTCATCTTCTTCGTCTTCTTCTTCATCTTCTTCTTCATCTTCTTCTTCATCTTCCTCTTCATCTTCTTCATCATCTTCTTCTTCATCTTCTTCATCATCTTCTTCATCTTCTTCTTCATCTTCGTCTTCATCTTCATCTTCTTCATCTTCTTCTTCGTCTTCTTCGTTGTCTTCATCTTCTTCTTCTTCGTCGTCGTCGTCGTCGTCGTCTTCTTCGTCGTCTTCTTCGTCTTCTTCTTCATCTTCCTCTTCATCTTCTTCGTCTTCTTCTTCATCTTCTTCTTCATCTTCTTCGTCTTCTTCTTCATCTTCTTCTTCATCTTCTTCGTCTTCTTCTTCATCTTCTTCTTCATCTTCTTCGTCTTCTTCTTCATCTTCTTCATCTTCATCTTCATCTTCTTCTTCATCTTCTTCATCTTCTTCTTCATCTTCTTCTTCATCTTCCTCTTCATCTTCTTCATCATCTTCTTCTTCATCTTCTTCTTCATCTTCTTCATCTTCTTCTTCATCTTCTTCATCATCTTCTTCTCCATCTTCTTCTTCATCTTCTTCATCATCTTCTTCATCTACTTCTTCATCTTCTTCTTCATCTTCTTCATCTTCTTCTTCATCTTCTTCTTCATCTTCTTCGTCTTCTTCTTCATCTTCTTCTTCATCTTCTTCGTCTCCTTCTTCATCTTCTTCGTCTTCGTCTTCTTCATCTTCTTCTTCGTCTTCTTCTTCGTCGTCTTCTTCGTCTTCTTCTTCATCTTCTTCTTCATCTTCTTCTTCATCTTCTTCGTCTTCTTCTTCGCCTTCTTCTTCTTCTTCATCTTCTTCTTCTTCTTCTTCTTCTTCTTCATCTTCATCTTCATCTTCATCTTCATCTTCATCTTCTTCGTCTTCTTCTTCGTCTTCTTTGTCGTCTTCTTCGTCTT
>NW_027590171.1:430000-440000 GCF_964213995.1 Mustelus asterias
GTCGTCGTCGTCGTCGTCTTCTTCTTCGTCTTCTTCGTCTTCTTCTTCACCTTCTTCTTCATCTTCTTCGTCTTCTTCTTCATCTTCTTCTTCGTCTTCTTCTTCGTCTTCTTCTTCGTCTTCTTCTTCGTCTGCTTCTTCGTCTTCTTCTTCGTCTTCTTCTTCGTCTTCTTCGTCTTCTTCTTCGTCTTCTTCTTCGTCTTCTTCTTCATCTTCGGCTTCATCTTCTTCGTCGTCTTCTTCATCTTCTTCTTCGTCTTCTTCTTCGTCTTCTTCTTCATCTTCTTCTTCATCTTCTTCGTCTTCTTCTTCATCTTCTTCTTCGTCTCCTTCTTCGTCTTCTTCTTCGTCTGCTTCTTCGTCTTCTTCTTCATCTTCTTCTTCGTCTTCTTCGTCTTCTTCTTCGTCTTCTTCTTCGTCTTCTTCGTCTTCTTCTTCGTCTTCTTCGTCGTCTTCTTCGTCTTCTTCTTCGTCTTCTTCTTCGTCTTCTTCGTCTCCTTCTTCGTCTTCTTCGTCTTCTTCTTCGTCTTCTTCTTCGTCTTCTTCATCATCTTCTTCGTCATCTTCTTCGTCGTCTTCTTCGTCTTCTTCTTCGTCTTCTTCTTCGTCTTCTTCGTCTTCTTCTTCGTCTTCTTCGTCTTCTTCTTCGTCTTCTTCTTCGTCTTCTTCGTCGTCTTCTTCGTCTTCTTCTTCGTCTTCTTCTTCGTCTTCTTCGTCTCCTTCTTCATCTTCTTCTTCATCTTCTTCGTCTTCTTCTTCGTCTTCTTCGTCTTCTTCTTCGTCTTCTTCTTCGTCTTCTTCTTCGTCTTCTTCATCTTCTTCTTCATCTTCTTCTTCGTCTTCTTCGTCGTCTTCTTCGTCTTCTTCTTCGTCTTCTTCTTCGTCTTCTTCGTCTTCTTCTTCATCTTCTTCTTCGTCTTCTTCTTCCTCTTCTTCGTCGTCTTCTTCGTCTTCTTCTTCGTCTTCTTCTTCATCTTCTTCTTCATCTTCTTCGTCTCCTTCTTCGTCTTCTTCGTCTTCTTCTTCGTCTTCTTCTTCGTCTTCTTCTTCATCTTCTTCTTCATCTTCTTCGTCGTCTTCTTCGTCTTCTTCTTCGTCTTCTTCTTCATCTTCTTCTCCATCTTCTTCGTCTTATTCTTCGTCTTCTTCGTCTTCTTCTTCGTCTTCTTCTTCGTCTTCTTCTTCATCTTCTTCTTCATCTTCTTCGTCTTCTTCTTCATCTTCTTCTTCGTCTCCTTCTTCGTCTTCTTCTTCTTCATCTTCTTCTTCATCTTCTTCTTCATACTAAACTTCTCTAGATGATCATAAATCCTGTCTCTCAGGATCCTCTCCATCAACTTACCAACCACTGAGGTTAGACTCACCGGTCGGTAATTTCCCGGGCTGTCCCTGTTCCCTTTCTTGAATATAGGGACCACATCCGCAATCCTCCAATCCTCCGGAACCTCTCCCGTCTCCATCGACGATGCAAAGATCATCGCCAAAGGCTCCGCAATCTCCTCCCTCACCTCCCACAGTAACCTGGGGTACATCCCATCCGGTCCCGGCGACTTACCAACCTTGATGCCATTCAATAGTTCCAACACATCCTCTTTCTTTATGTCCACATGCTCGATCCTTTCTGTCCTCCGCAATCCAGCAGTACAACCACCCAGATCCCTTTCCACCGTGAATACCGAGGTAAAGTATTCATTAAGCACCTCCGCCATTTCTAACGGTTCTTCGTCTTCTTCTTCGTCTGCTTCTTCGTCTTCTTCTTCGTCGTCTTCTTCGTCTTCTTCGTCTTCTTCTTCGTCTTCTTCTTCGTCTTCTTCGTCGTCTTCTTCGTCTTCTTCTTCGTCTTCTTCTTCGTCTTCTTCGTCTCCTTCTTCGTCTTCTTCTTCGTCTTCTTCGTCGTCTTCTTCGTCTTCTTCTTCGTCTTCTTCTTCATCTTCTTCTTCATCTTCTTCGTCTTCGTCTTCGTCTTCTTCGTCTTCTTCGTCTTCTTCTTCGTCTTCTTCTTCGTCTTCTTCTTCGTCTTCTTCTTCATCTTCTTCTTCATCTTCTTCGTCTTCTTCTTCGTCTTCTTCGTCTTCTTCTTCATCTTCTTCTTCATCTTCTTCTTCTTCATCTTCATCTTCTTCATCTTCTTCTTCATCTTCTTCTTCGTCTTCTTCGTCGTCTTCTTCTTCTTCTTCGTCTTCTTCGTCTTCTTCTTCATCTTCTTCTTCATCTTCTTCGTCTTCTTCTTCGTCTTCTTCGTCTTCTTCTTCGTCTTCTTCTTCGTCTTCTTCTTCATCTTCTTCTTCTTCTTCTTCATCTTCTTCTTCGTCTTCTTCGTCTTCTTCTTCGTCTTCTTCTTCATCTTCTTCTTCATCTTCTTCGTCTTCTTCTTCGTCTTCTTCATCTTCTTCTTCGACTTGTTCTTCGTCGTCTTCTTCGTCTTCTTCTTCGTCTTCTTCTTCGTCTTCTTCGTCTTCTTCTTCGTCTTCTTCTTCGTCTTCTTCGTCGTCGTCTTCGTCTTCTTCTTCGTCTTCTTCTTCGTCTTCTTCGTCTTCTTCTTCGTCTTCTTCTTCGTCTTCTTCTTCATCTTCTTCGTCTTCTTCTTCGTCTTCTTCGTCTTCTTCTTCGTCTTCATCTTCGTCTTCTTCTTCGTCTTCTTCTTCATCTTCTTCATCTTCTTCGTCTTCTTCTTCATCTTCTTCATCTTCTTCGTCTTCTTCTTCATCTTCTTCGTCTTCTTCTTCGTCTTCTTCTTCATCTTCTTCGTCTTCTTCTTCATCTTCATCTTCATCTTCTTCGTCTTCTTCGTCATCTTCTTCTTCATCTTCTTCGTCTTCTTCTTCATCTTCTTCTTCATCTTCTTCTTCATCTTCTTCTTCATCTTCATCTTCATCTTCTTTGTCTTCTTCTTCGTCTTCTTCTTCATCTTCTTCGTCTTCTTCTTCATCTTCTTCTTCATCTTCTTCGTCTTCTTCTTCATCTTCTTCTTCATCTTCTTCGTCTTCTTCTTCATCTTCTTCTTCATCTTCTTCGTCTTCTTCTTCATCTTCTTCTTCATCTTCTTCATCATCTTCTTCATCTTCTTCTTCATCTTCGTCTTCATCTTCATCTTCTTCATCTTCTTCTTCGTCTTCTTCGTCGTCTTCATCTTCTTCTTCTTCGTCGTCGTCGTCGTCGTCGTCTTCTTCTTCGTCTTCTTCGTCTTCTTCTTCATCTTCCTCTTCATCTTCTTCGTCTTCTTCTTCATCTTCTTCTTCATCTTCTTCGTCTTCTTCTTCATCTTCTTCTTCATCTTCTTCGTCTTCTTCTTCATCTTCTTCTTCATATTCTTCGTCTTCTTCTTCATCTTCTTCATCTTCATCTTCATCTTCTTCTTCATCTTCTTCATCTTCTTCTTCATCTTCTTCTTCATCTTCCTCTTCATCTTCTTCATCATCTTCTTCTTCATCTTCTTCGTCATCTTCTTCATCTTCTTCTTCATCTTCTTCATCATCTTCTTCTCCATCTTCTTCTTCATCTTCTTCATCATCTTCTTCATCTTCTTCTTCATCTTCTTCTTCATCTTCTTCATCTTCTTCTTCATCTTCTTCTTCATCTTCTTCGTCTTCTTCTTCATCTTCTTCTTCATCTTCTTCGTCTCCTTCTTCATCTTCTTCGTCTTCTTCTTCGTCTTCTTCTTCAACTTCTTCATCTTCTTCTTCATCTTCTTCTTCATCTTCTTCTTCATCTTCTTCTTCATCTTCTTCGTCTTCTTCTTCGCCTTCTTCTTCATCTTCATCTTCTTCTTCTTCTTCTTCTTCTTCATCTTCATCTTCATCTTCATCTTCATCTTCATCTTCTTCGTCTTCGTCTTCTTCTTCGTCTTCTTCTTCACCTTCTTCGTCTTCTTCTTCATCTTCTTCTTCATCTTCTTCGTCTTCTTCTTCGTCTTCTTCTTTGTCTTCTTCGTCTTCTTCTTCGTCTTCTTCTTCGTCTTCTTCTTCATCTTCTTCTTCATCTTCTTCGTCTTCTTCGTCTTCTTCTTCATCTTCTTCTTCATCTTCTTCGTCTTCTTCTTCATCTTCTTCTTCATCTTCTTCGTCTTCTTCTTCATCTTCTTCTTCATCTTCTTCGTCTTCTTCTTCATCTTCTTCGTCTTCTTCTTCGTCTTCTTCTTCATCTTCTTCGTCTTCTTCTTCATCTTCTTCATCTTCGTCGTCTTCTTCTTCTTCTTCATCTTCTTCGTCTTCTCCTTCATCTTCTTCATCTTCTTCTTCATCTTCTTCTTCATCTTCATCTTCATCTTCTTCGTCTTCTTCTTCGTCTTCTTCTTCATCTTCTTCTTCATCTTCTTCATCTTCTTCTTCATCTTCTTCGTCTTCTTCTTCTTCATCTTCTTCGTCTTCTTCTTCATCTTCTTCTTCATCTTCTTCATCATCTTCTTCATCTTCTTCTTCATCTTCTTCTTCATCTTCATCTTCTTCATCTTCTTCTTCATCTTCTTCTTCGTCTTCTTCGTCGTCTTCATCTTCTTCTTCTTCGTCATCTTCTTCATCTTCTTCTTCATCTTCTTCTTCATCTTCATCTTCTTCATCTTCTTCTTCATCTTCTTCTTCGTCTTCCTCGTCGTCTTCTTCTTGGTCTTCTTCGTCTCCTTCTTCATCTTCTTCTTCATCTTCTTCGTCTTCTTCGTCTTCTTCTTCATCTTCTTCATCTTCTTCTTCATCTTCTTCGTCTTCTTCTTCATCTTCTTCTTCATCTTCTTCGTCTTCTTCGTCTTCTTCTTCATCTTCTTCATCTTCTTCTTCATCTTCTTCGTCTTCTTCTTCATCTTCTTCTTCATCTTCTTCGTCTTCATCTTCATCTTCTTCGTCATCTTCTTCATCTTCATCTTCATCTTCTTCGTCTTCTTCTTCGTCTTCTTCTTCCTCTTCTTCGTCTTCTTCTTCATCTTCTTCTTCATCTTCTTCTTCATCTTCTTCTTCATCTTCTTCGTCTTCTTCTTCATCTTCTTCTTCATCTTCTTCGTCTTCTTCTTCATCTTCTTCTTCATCTTCTTCAACTTCTTCTTCATCTTCTTCTTCATCTTCATCTTCTTCATCTTCTTCTTCATCTTCTTCGTCTTCTTCTTCATCTTCTTCGTCTTCTTCTTCGTCTTCTTCTTCATCTTCTTCTTCATCTTCTTCTTCATCTTCTTCTTCATCTTCTTCATCTTCTTCGTCTTCTTCTTCATCTTCTTCTTCATCTTCTTCGTCTTCTTCTTCGTCTTCTTCTTCGTCTTCTTCTTCGTCTTCTTCGTCGTCTTCTTCGTCTTCTTCTTCGTCTTCTTCTTCCTCTTCTTCGTCTTCTTCGTCGTCTTCTTCTTCATCTTCTTCTTCATCTTCTTCGTCTTCTTCTTCGTCTTCTTCATCTTCTTCTTCGTCTTCTTCTTCGTCGTCTTCTTCGTCTTCTTCTTCGTCTTCTTCTTCGTCTTCTTCGTCTTCTTCTTCGTCTTCTTCTTCGTCTTCTTCGTCGTCTTCTTCGTCTTCTTCTTCGTCTTCTTCGTCTTCTTCTTCGTCTTCTTCTTCGTCTTCTTCTTCATCTTCTTCGTCTTCTTCTTCGTCTTCTTCGTCTTCTTCTTCGTCTTCTTCTTCGTCTTCTTCTTCGTCTTCTTCTTCATCTTCTTCTTCATCTTCTTCGTCGTCTTCTTCATCTTCTTCTTCATCTTCTTCGTCTTCTTCTTCATCTTCTTCTTCATCTTCTTCGTCTTCTTCTTCATCTTCTTCGTCTTCTTCTTCGTCTTCTTCTTCATCTTCTTCTTCATCTTCTTCGTCTTCTTCTTCGTCTTCTTCTTCATCTTCTTCTTCATCTTCTTCGTCTTCTTCTTCCTCTTCTTCTTCATCTTCTTCAACTTCTTCTTCATCTTCTTCTTCATCTTCATCTTCTTCATCTTCTTCTTCATCTTCTTCTTCGTCTTCTTCATCGTCTTCATCTTCTTCTTCGTCGTCGTCGTCGTCGTCGTCTTCTTCTTCGTCTTCTTCGTCTTCTTCTTCATCTTCTTCTTCATGTTCTTCGTCTTCTTCTTCATCTTCTTCTTCATCTTCTTCGTCTTCTTCTTCATCTTCTTCGTCTTCTTCTTCGTCTTCTTCTTCATCTTCTTCTTCATCTTCTTCTTCATCTTCTTCTTCATCTTCTTCATCTTCTTCGTCTTCTTCTTCATCTTCTTCTTCATCTTCTTCGTCTTCTTCTTCGTCTTCTTCTTCGTCTTCTTCTTCGTCTTCTTCGTCGTCTTCTTCGTCTTCTTCTTCGTCTTCTTCTTCCTCTTCTTCGTCTTCTTCGTCGTCTTCTTCTTCGTCTTCTTCTTCATCTTCTTCGTCTTCTTCTTCGTCTTCTTCATCTTCTTCTTCGTCTTCTTCTTCGTCGTCTTCTTCGTCTTCTTCTTCGTCTTCTTCTTCGTCTTCTTCGTCTTCTTCTTCGTCTTCTTCTTCGTCTTCTTCGTCGTCTTCTTCGTCTTCTTCTTCGTCTTCTTCGTCTTCTTCTTCGTCTTCTTCTTCGTCTTCTTCTTCATCTTCTTCGTCTTCTTCTTCGTCTTCTTCGTCTTCTTCTTCGTCTTCTTCTTCGTCTTCTTCTTCGTCTTCTTCTTCATCTTCTTCTTCATCTTCTTCGTCGTCTTCTTCATCTTCTTCTTCATCTTCTTCGTCTTCTTCTTCATCTTCTTCTTCATCTTCTTCGTCGTCTTCTTCATCTTCTTCTTCATCTTCTTCGTCTTCTTCTTCATCTTCTTCTTCATCTTGTTCGTCTTCTTCTTCATCTTCTTCGTCTTCTTCTTCGTCTTCTTCTTCATCTTCTTCTTCATCTTCTTCGTCTTCTTCTTCATCTTTTTCTTCATCTTCTTCGTCTTCTTCTTCATCTTCTTCTTCATCTTCTTCGTCTTCTTCTTCATCTTCTTCTTCATCTTCTTCATCTTCTTCTTCTTCTTCTTCTTCATCTTCATCTTCATCTTCTTCGTCTTCTTCTTCGTCTTCTTCTTCATCTTCTTCGTCTTCTTCTTCATCTTCTTCTTCATCTTCTTCGTTTTCTTCTTCATCTTCTTCTTCATCTTCTTCTTCATCTTCTTCTTCATCTTCTTCGTCTTCTTCTTCATCTTCTTCTTCATCTTCTTCATCATCTTCTTCATCTTCTTCTTCATCTTCTTCTTCATCATCATCTTCTTCATCTTCTTCTTCATCTTCTTCTTCGTCTCCTTCGTCGTCTTCATCTTCTTCTTCTTCGTCGTCGTCATCGTCGTCGTCTTCTTCTTCGTCTTCTTCGTCTTCTTCTTCATCTTCCTCTTCATTTTCTTCGTCTTCTTCTTCGTCTTCTTCTTCGTCTTCTTCTTCATCTTCTTCTTCGTCTGCTTCGTCTTCTTCTTCGTCTTCTTCATCTTCTTCTTCATCTTCTTCTTCATCTTCTTCATCTTCTTCTTCATCTTCTTCTTCGTCTTCTTCGTCTTCTTCTTCGTCTTCTTCTTCGTCTTCTTCTTCATCTTCTTCTTCATCTTCTTCGTCTTCTTCTTCATCTTCTTCGTCTTCTTCTTCATCTTCTTCTTCGTCTTCTTCTTCATCTTCTTCTTCGTCTGCTTCGTCTTCTTCTTCGTCTTCATCATCTTCTTCTTCATCTTCTTCTTCATCTTCTTCGTCTTCTTCTTCATCTTCTTCTTCATCTTCTTCGTCTTCTTCTTCATCTTCTTCGTCTTCTTCTTCATCTTCTTCGTCTTCTTCTTCGTCTTCTTCTTCATCTTCTTCGTCTTCTTCTTCATCTTCTTCTTCATCTTCTTCGTCTTCTTCTTCATCTTCTTCTTCATCTTCATCTTCATCTCCATCTTCATCTTCTTCGTCTTCTTCTTCGTCTTCTTCTTCATCTTCTTCGTCTTCTTCTTCATCTTCTTCTTCATCTTCTTTGTCTTCTTCTTCATCCTCTTCTTCATCTTCTTCGTCTTCTTCTTCATCTTCTTCTTCATCTTCTTCGTCTTCTTCTTCATCTTCTTCTTCATCTTCTTCGTCTTCTTCTTCATCTTCTTCTTCATCTTCTTCTTCATCTTCTTCTTCATCTTCTTCTTCATCTTCATCTTCTTCATCTTCTTCTTCATCTTCTTCTTCGTCTTCTTCGTCTTCTTGTTCATCTTCTTCTTCATCTTCTTCGTCTTCTTCTTCATCTTCTTCTTCTTCATCTTCTTCATCTTCTTCTTCATCTTCTTCTTCGTCTTCTTCTTCGTCTTCTTCTTCGTCTTCTTCTTCGTCTTCTTCTTCATCTTCTTCTTCGTCTTCTTCGTCTCCTTCTTCATCTTCTTCTTCATCTTCTTCGTCTTCTTCTTCATCTTCTTCTTCGTCTTCTTCTTCGTCTTCTTCTTCGTCTTATTCTTCGTCTGCTTCTTCGTCTTCTTCTTCATCTTCTTCGTCTTCTTCTTCATCTTCTTCATCTTCTTCTTCATCTTCTTCTTCTTCTTCTTCATCTTCATCTTCTTCTTCATCTTCATCTTCTTGATCTTCTTCATCTTCTTCATCTTCTTCTTCATCTTCTTCTTCTTCTTCTTCTTCATCTTCTTCTTCATCTTCTTCATCTTCTTCTTCATCTTCTTCTTCTTCTTCTTCTTCATCTTCTTCTTCTTCTTCGTCTTCTTCTTCGTCTTCTTCTTCGTCTTCTTCTTCGTCTTCTTCTTCATCTTCTTCGTCGTCTTCTTCTTCTTCGTCGTCTTCTTCGTCTTCTTCTTCGTCTTCTTCTTCATCTTCTTCTTCGTCTTCTTCTTCGTCGTCTTCTTCGTCTTCTTCTTCGTCTTCTTCTTCGTCTTCTTCTTCATCTTCTTCTTCATCTTCTTCGTCTTCTTCTTCGTCTTCTTCGTCTTCTTCTTCGTCTTCGTCTTCTTCTTCACCTTCTTCTTCGTCTGCTTCGTCTTCTTCTTCGTCTTCTTCTTCGTCTTCTTCTTCGTCTTCTTCGTCTTCTTCTTCGTCTTCTTCTTCGTCTTCTTCTTCGTCTTCTTCGTCTTCTTCTTCATCTTCTTCTTCATCTTCTTCGTCTTCTTCTTCATCTTCTTCTTCATCTTCTTCGTCTTCTTCTTCGTCTTCTTCTTCATCTTCTTCGTGTTCTCTTCATCTTCTTCTTCATCTTCTTCGTCTTCTTCTTCATCTTCTTCTTCATCTTCTTCGTCTTCTTCTTCATCTTCTTCTTCATGTTCTTCTTCATCTTCTTCGTCGTCGTCGTCGTCGTCTTCTTCTTCGTCTTCTTCGTCTTCTTCTTCATCTTCTTCTTCATCTTCTTCGTCTTCTTCTTCATCTTCTTCTTCGTCTTCTTCTTCGTCTTCTTCTTCGTCTTCTTCTTCGTCTGCTTCTTCGTCTTCTTCTTCGTCTTCTTCTTCGTCTTCTTCGTCTTCTTCTTCGTCTTCTTCTTCGTCTTCTTCTTCATCTTCGGCTTCATCTTCTTCGTCGTCTTCTTCATCTTCTTCTTCGTCTTCTTCTTCGTCTTCTTCTTCATCTTCTTCTTCATCTTCTTCGTCTTCTTCTTCATCTTCTTCTTCGTCTCCTTCTTCGTCTTCTTCTTCGTCTGCTTCTTCGTCTTCTTCTTCATCTTCTTCTTCGTCTTCTTCGTCTTCTTCTTCGTCTTCTTCTTCGTCTTCTTCGTCTTCTTCTTCGTCTTCTTCGTCGTCTTCTTCGTCTTCTTCTTCGTCTTCTTCTTCGTCTTCTTCGTCTCCTTCTTCATCTTCTTCGTCTTCTTCTTCGTCTTCTTCTTCGTCTTCTTCTTCATCTTCTTCGTCATCTTCTTCGTCGTCTTCTTCGTCTTCTTCTTCGTCTTCTTCTTCGTCTTCTTCGTCTTCTTCTTCGTCTTCTTCGTCTTCTTCTTCGTCTTCTTCTTCGTCTTCTTCGTCGTCTTCTTCGTCTTCTTCTTCGTCTTCTTCTTCGTCTTCTTCGTCTCCTTCTTCATCTTCTTCTTCATCTTCTTCGTCTTCTTCTTCGTCTTCTTCGTCTTCTTCTTCGTCTTCTTCTTCGTCTTCTTCTTCGTCTTCTTCATCTTCTTCTTCATCTTCTTC
>NW_027590171.1:462500-500000 GCF_964213995.1 Mustelus asterias
TCTTCATCTTCTTCGTCTTCTTCTTCATCTTCTTCTTCATCTTCTTCGTCTTCTTCTTCGTCTTCTTCTTCGTCTTCTTCTTCGTCTTCTTCTTCATCTTCTTCGTCTTCTTCTTCATCTTCTTCTTCATCTTCTTCGTCTTCTTCTTCATCTTCTTCTTCATCTTCTTCGTCTTCTTCTTCATCTTCTTCGTCTTCTTCTTCGTCTTCTTCACCTTCTTCGTCTTCTTCTTCGTCTTCTTCTTCATCTTCTTCGTCTTCTTCTTCATCTTCTTCTTCATCTTCTTCGTCTTCTTCTTCATCTTCTTCTTCATCTTCTTCATCTTCTTCTTCATCTTCTTCTTCATCTTCTTCGTCTTCTTCTTCATCTTCTTCTTCATCTTCTTCATCTTCTTCTTCATCTTCTTCTTCATCTTCATCTTCTTCTTCTTCTTCTTCATCTTCTTCTTCGTCTTCTTCGTTGTCTTCATCTTCTTCTTCTTCGTCGTCGTCGTCGTCTTCTTCTTCGTCTTCTTCGTCTTCTTCTTCATCTTCTTCTTCATCTTCTTCGTCTTCTTCGTCTTCTTCTTCATCTTCTTCATCTTCTTCTTCATCTTCTTCTTCATCTTCATCTTCTTCGTCTTCTTCTTCGTCTTCTTCTTCATCTTCTTCGTCTTCTTCTTCATCTTCTTCTTCATCTTCTTCGTCTTCTTCTTCATCTTCTTCTTCATCTTCTTCGTCTTCTTCTTCATCTTCTTCTTCATCTTCTTCGTCTTCTTCAACTTCTTCTTCATCTTCTTCTTCATCTTCATCTTCATCTTCATCTTCATCTTCTTCATCTTCTTCTTCATCTTCTTCTTCGTCTTCTTCATCGTCTTTATCTTCTTCTTCTTCGTCGTCGTCGTCGTCGTCGTCTTCTTCTTCATCTTCTTCGTCTTCTTCTTCATCTTCTTCTTCATCTTCTTCGTCTTCTTCTTCATCTTCTTCGTCTTCTTCTTCATCTTCTTCTTCATCTTCTTCGTCTTCATCTTCATCTTCTTCTTCATCTTCTTCGTCTTCTTCTTCAACTACTTCTTCATCTTATTCGTCTTCTTCTTCATCTTCTTCTTCATCTTCTTCGTCTTCTTCTTCATCTTCTTCTTCGTCTTCTTCTTCGTCTTCTTCTTCATCTTCTTCGTCTTCTTCTTCATCTTCTTCGTCTTCTTCTTCGTCTTCTTCATCTTCTTTGTCATCTTCTTCTTCATCTTCTTCGTCTTCTTCTTCGTCTTCTTCTTCATCTTCTTCGTCTTCTTCTTCATCTTCTTCTTCATCTTCTTCGTCTTCTTCTTCATCTTCTTCTTCATCTTCTTCTTCATCTTCTTCTTCATCTTCTTCGTCTTCTTCTTCATCTTCTTCTTCATCTTCTTCGTCTTCTTCTTCATCTTCTTTGTTTTCTTCTTCATCTTCTTCTTCATCTTCTTCTTCATCTTCTTCTTCATCTTCTTCGTCTTCTTCTTCATCTTCTTCGTCTTCTTCTTCATCTTCTTCTTCATCTTCTTCATCTTCTTCTTCATCTTCTTCTTCATCTTCTTCTTCATCTTCATCTTCTTCGTCTTCTTCCTCGTCTTCTTCTTCATCTTCTTCGTCTTCTTCTTCATCTTCTTCTTCATCTTCTTCTTCTTCTTCTTCATCTTCTTCTTCATCTTCTTCGTCTTCTTCTTCATCTTCTTCTTCATCTTCATCTTCATCTTCATCTTCATCTTCTTCATCTTCTTCTTCATCTTCTTCTTCGTCTTCTTCATCGTCTTTATCTTCTTCTTCTTCGTCGTCGTCGTCGTCGTCGTCTTCTTCTTCATCTTCTTCATCTTCTTCTTCATCTTCTTCTTCATCTTCTTCGTCTTCTTCTTCATCTTCTTCGTCTTCTTCTTCATCTTCTTCTTCATCTTCTTCGTCTTCTTCTTCGTCTTCTTCTTCATCTTCTTCGTCTTCTTCTTCATCTTCTTCTTCATCTTCTTCGTCTTCTTCTTCATCTTCTTCTTCATCTTCTTCTTCATCTTCTTCTTCATCTTCTTCGTCTTCTTCTTCATCTTCTTCTTCATCTTCTTCGTCTTCTTCTTCATCTTCTTTGTTTTCTTCTTCATCTTCTTCTTCATCTTCTTCTTCATCTTCTTCTTCATCTTCTTCGTCTTCTTCTTCATCTTCTTCGTCTTCTTCTTCATCTTCTTCATCTTCTTCGTCTTCTTCTTCATCTTCTTCTTCATCTTCTTCTTCATCTTCATCTTCATCTTCTTCGTCTTCTTCCTCGTCTTCTTCTTCATCTTCTTCGTCTTCTTCATCTTCTTCTTCATCTTCTTCGTCTTCTTCTTCATCTTCTTCTTCATCTTCTTCGTCTTCTTCTACATCTTCTTCTTCATCTTCATCTTCATCTTCATCTTCTTCATCTTCTTCTTCATCTTCTTCTTCGTCTTCTTCATCGTCTTTATCTTCTTCTTCTTCGTCGTCGTCGTCGTCGTCGTCTTCTTCTTCATCTTCTTCGTCTTCTTCTTCATCTTCTTCTTCATCTTCTTCGTCTTCTTCTTCATCTTCTTCGTCTTCTTCTTCATCTTCTTCTTCATCTTCTTCGTCTTCTTCTTCATCTTCTTCTTCATCTTCTTCGTCTTCTTCTTCATCTTCTTCTTCATCTTCTTCGTCTTCTTCTTCATCTTCTTCTTCATCTTCTTCGTCTTCTTCTTCATCCTCATCTTCATCTTCTTCGTCTTCTTCTTCATCTTCTTCTTCATCTTCTTCGTCTTCTTCTTCATCTTCTTCTTCATCTTCTTCGTCTTCTTCTTCATCTTCTTCGTCTTCTTCTTCATCTTCTTCTTCATCTTCTTCATCATCTTCTTCATCTTCTTCTTCATCTTCTTCTTCATCTTCTTCATCTTCATCTTCATCTTCATCTTCATCTTCATCTTCTTCATCTTCTTCTTCATCTTCTTCTTCGTCTTCTTCATCGTCTTTATCTTCTTCTTCTTCGTCGTCGTCGTCGTCGTCGTCTTCTTCTTCATCTTCTTCGTCTTCTTCTTCGTCTTCTTCTTCATCTTCTTCGTCTTCTTCTTCGTCTTCTTCATCTTCTTCTTCATCTTCTTCTTCATCTTCTTCGTCTTCTTCTTCGTCTTCTTCTTCATCTTCTTCGTCTTCTTCTTCATCTTCTTCTTCATCTTCTTCGTCTTCTTCTTCATCTTCTTCTTCATCTTCTTCTTCATCTTCTTCTTCATCTTCTTCGTCTTCTTCTTCATCTTCTTCTTCATCTTCTTCGTCTTCTTCTTCATCTTCTTTGTTTTCTTCTTCATCTTCTTCTTCATCTTCTTCTTCATCTTCTTCTTCATCTTCTTCGTCTTCTTCTTCATCTTCTTCGTCTTCTTCTTCATCTTCTTCTTCATCTTCTTCGTCTTCTTCTTCATCTTCTTCTTCATCTTCTTCTTCATCTTCATCTTCTTCGTCTTCTTCCTCGTCTTCTTCTTCATCTTCTTCGTCTTCTTCTTCATCTTCTTCTTCATCTTCTTCTTCTTCTTCTTCATCTTCTTCTTCATCTTCTTCGTCTTCTTCTTCATCTTCTTCTTCATCTTCATCTTCATCTTCATCTTCATCTTCTTCATCTTCTTCTTCATCTTCTTCTTCGTCTTCTTCATCGTCTTTATCTTCTTCTTCTTCGTCGTCGTCGTCGTTGTCGTCTTCTTCTTCATCTTCTTCATCTTCTTCTTCATCTTCTTCTTCATCTTCTTCGTCTTCTTCTTCATCTTCTTCGTCTTCTTCTTCATCTTCTTCTTCATCTTCTTCGTCTTCTTCTTCGTCTTCTTCTTCATCTTCTTCGTCTTCTTCTTCATCTTCTTCTTCATCTTCTTCGTCTTCTTCTTCATCTTCTTCTTCATCTTCTTCTTCATCTTCTTCTTCATCTTCTTCGTCTTCTTCTTCATCTTCTTCTTCATCTTCTTCGTCTTCTTCTTCATCTTCTTTGTTTTCTTCTTCATCTTCTTCTTCATCTTCTTCTTCATCTTCTTCTTCATCTTCTTCGTCTTCTTCTTCATCTTCTTCGTCTTCTTCTTCATCTTCTTCATCTTCTTCGTCTTCTTCTTCATCTTCTTCTTCATCTTCTTCTTCATCTTCATCTTCATCTTCTTCGTCTTCTTCCTCGTCTTCTTCTTCATCTTCTTCGTCTTCTTCTTCATCTTCTTCTTCATCTTCTTCGTCTTCTTCTTCATCTTCTTCTTCATCTTCTTCGTCTTCTTCTTCATCTTCTTCTTCATCTTCATCTTCATCTTCATCTTCATCTTCTTCATCTTCTTCTTCATCTTCTTCTTCGTCTTCTTCATCGTCTTTATCTTCTTCTTCTTCGTCGTCGTCGTCGTCGTCTTCTTCTTCATCTTCTTCGTCTTCTTCTTCATCTTCTTCTTCATCTTCTTCGTCTTCTTCTTCATCTTCTTCGTCTTCTTCTTCATCTTCTTCTTCATCTTCTTCGTCTTCTTCTTCATCGTCTTCTTCATCTTCTTCGTCTTCTTCTTCATCTTCTTCTTCATCTTCTTCGTCTTCTTCTTCATCTTCTTCTTCATCTTCTTCGTCTTCTTCTTCATCCTCTTCTTCATCTTCTTCGTCTTCTTCTTCATCTTCTTCTTCATCTTCTTCGTCTTCTTCTTCATCTTCTTCTTCATCTTCTTCGTCTTCTTCTTCATCTTCTTCGTCTTCTTCTTCATCTTCTTCTTCATCTTCTTCATCATCTTCTTCATCTTCTTCTTCATCTTCTTCTTCGTCTTCTTTGTCGTCTTCATCTTCTTCTTCTTCGTCGTCGTCATCGTCGTTGTCTTCTTCTTCGTCTTGTTCGTCTTCTTCTTCATCTTCCTCTTCATCTTCTTCGTCTTCTTCTTCATCTTCTTCTTCATCCTCTTCGTCTTCTTCTTCATCTTCTTCTTCATCTTCTTCGTCTTCTTCTTCATCTTCTTCGTCTTCTTCTTCGTCTTCTTCTTCATCTTCTTCGTCTTCTTCTTCATCTTCTTCATCATCTTCTTCGTCTTCTTCTTCATCTTCTTCTTCATCTTCTTCTTCATCTTCTTCTTCATCTTCTTCTTCATCTTCTTCATCTTCTTCTTCACCTTCTTCATCTTCTTCATCTTCTTCTTCATCTTCTTCTTCATCTTCTTCGTCTTCTTCCTCATCTTCTTCTTCATCTTCTTCTTCATCTTCTTCGTCTTCTTCTTCGTCTTCTTCTTCGTCTTCTTCTTCGTCTTCTTCGTCATCTTCTTCGTCTTCTTCTTCGTCTTCTTCTTCATCTTCTTCATCTTCTTCTTCGTCTTCTTCTTCGTCTTCTTCTTCATCTCCTTCTTCATCTTCTTCGTCATCTTCTTCGTCTTCTTCATCTTCTTCTTCATCTTCTTCTTCGTCTTCTTCGTCGTCTTCTTCGTCTTCTTCTTCGTCTTCTTCTTCGTCTTCTTCTTCATCTTCTTCATCTTCTTCTTCATCTTCTTCTTCGTCTTCTTCGTCTTCTTCTTCGTCTTCTTCTTCGTCTTCTTCGTCTTCTTCTTCGTCTTCTTCGTCTTCTTCTTCGTCTTCTTCTTCGTCTTCTTCTTCGTCTTCTTCTTCATCTTCTTCTTCATCTTCTTCGTCTTCTTCGTCTTCTCCTTCATCTTCTTCTTCATCTTCTTCGTCTTCTTCTTCATCTTCTTCTTCATCTTCTTCGTCTTCTTCTTCATCTTCTTCTTCATCTTCTTCGTCTTCTTCTTCATCTTCTTCGTCTTCTTCTTCGTCTTCTTCTTCATCTTCTTCGTCTTCTTCTTCATCTTCTTCTTCATCTTCTTCGTCTTCTTCTTCATCTTTTTCTTCATCTTCTTCATCTTCTTCTTCATCTTCTTCTTCATCTTCTTCATCTTCTTCTTCTTCTTCATCTTCAACTTCATCTTCTTCTTCGTCTTCTTCTTCATCTTCTTCGTCTTCTTCTTCATCTTCTTCTTCATCTTCTTCGTCATCTTCTTCGTCTTCTTCTTCATCTTCTTCGTCTTCTTCTTCGTCTTCTTCTTCATCTTCTTCGTCTTCTTCTTCATCTTCTTCTTCATCTTCTTCGTCTTCTTCTTCATCTTCTTCTTCATCTTCTTCTTCATCTTCTTCTTCATCTTCTTCGTCTTCTTCTTCATCTTCTTCTTCATCTTCTTCTTCATCTTCTTCGTCTTCTTCTTCATCTTCTTCTTCATCTTCATCATCTTCTTCATCTTCTTCTTCATCTTCCTCTTCGTCTTCTTCGTCGTCTTCATCTTCTTCTTCTTCGTCGTCTTTGTCGTCGTCGTTGTCTTCTTCTTCGTCTTCTTCGTCTTCTTCTTCATCTTCCTCTTCATCTTCTTCGTCTTTTTCTTCATCTTCTTCTTCATCTGCTTCTTCATCTTCTTCTTCATCTTCTTCGTCTTCTTCTTCATCTTCTTCGTCTTCTTCTTCGTCTTCTTCTTCATCTTCTTCGTCTTCTTCTTCATCTTCTTCTTCATCTTCTTCTTCATCTTCTTCTTCATCTTCTTCGTCTTCTTCTTCATCTTCTTCTTCATCTTCTTCGTCTTCTTCTTCATCATCTTCTTCATCTTCTTCTTCATCTTCTTCTTCATCTTCTTCATCTTCATCTTCATCTTCTTCTTCATCTTCTTCATCTTCTTCTTCATCTTCTTCTTCATCTTCTTCATCTTCATCTTCTTCTTCATCATCTTCTTCATCTTCTTCTTCATCTTCTTCTTCATCTTCTTCTTCATCTTCTTCTTCTTCTTCTTCATCTTCTTCTTCATCTTCTTCATCTTCTTCTTCATCTTCTTCTTCATCTTCTTCGTCTTCTTCTTCATCTTCTTCTTCATCTTCTTCGTCTTCTTCTTCATCTTCTTCGTCTTCTTCTTCGTCTTCTTCTTCATCTTCTTCTTCATCTTCTTCTTCATCTTCATCTTCATCTTCTTCGTCTTCTTCTTCGTCTTCTTCTTCATCTTCTTCTTCATCTTCTTCTTCATCTTCATCTTCATCTTCTTCGTCTTCTTCTTTGTCTTCTTCTTCATCTTCTTCGTCTTCTTCTTCATCTTCTTCGTCTTCTTCTTCATCTTTTTCTTCATCTTCTTCGTCTTCTTCTTCATCTTCTTCTTCATCTTCTTCATCATCTTCTTCATCTTCTTCATCTTCTTCTTCATCTTCATCTTCTTCATCATCTTCTTCATCTTCTTCTTCATCTTCTTCTTCATCTTCTTCATCTTTATCTTCTTCATCTTCTTCTTCATCTTCTTCGTCTTCTTCTTCATCTTCTTCTTCATCTTCTTCGTCTTCTTCTTCATCTTCTTCTTCATCTTCTTCGTCTTCTTCTTCATCCTCTTCTTCATCTTCTTCGTCATCTTCTTCATCTTCTCCTTCATCTTCTTCGTCTTCTTCTTCATCTTCTTCTTCATCTTCTTCGTCTTCTTCTTCATCTTCTTCGTCTTCTTCTTCATCTTCTTCTTCATCTTCTTCATCATCTTCTTCATCTTCTTCTTCATCTTCTTCTTCGTCTTCTTTGTCGTCTTCATCTTCTTCTTCTTCGTCGTCGTCGTCGTCGTCGTTGTCTTCTTCTTCAACTTCTTCGTCTTCTTCTTCATCTTCCTCTTCATCTTCTTCGTCTTCTTCTTCATCTTCTTCTTCATCCTCTTCGTCTTCTTCTTCATCTTCTTCTTCATCTTCTTCGTCTTCTTCTTCATCTTCTTCGTCTTCTTCTTCGTCTTCTTCTTCATCTTCTTCGTCTTCTTCTTCATCTTCTTCTTCATCTTCTTCGTCTTCTTCTTCATCTTCTTCATCTTCTTCTTCATCTTCTTCTTCATCTTCTTCTTCATCTTCTTCTTCATCTTCTTCATCTTCTTCTTCACCTTCTTCATCTTCTTCATCTTCTTCTTCATCTTCTTCTTCATCTTCTTCGTCTTCTTCTTCATCTTCTTCTTCATCTTCTTCTTCATCTTCTTCGTCTTCTTCTTCGTCTTCTTCTTCGTCTTCTTCTTCGTCTTCTTCGTCATCTTCTTCGTCTTCTTCTTCATCTTCTTCTTCATCTTCTTCGTCTTCTTCTTCATCCTCTTCTTCATCTTCTTCGTCTTCTTCTTCATCTTCTTCTTCATCTTCTTCGTCTTCTTCTTCATCTTCTTCTTCATCTTCTTCGTCTTCTTCTTCATCTTCTTCGTCTTCTTCTTCATCTTCTTCTTCATCTTCTTCATCATCTTCTTCATCTTCTTCTTCATCTTCTTCTTCGTCTTCTTTGTCGTCTTCATCTTCTTCTTCTTCGTCGTCGTCGTCGTCGTCGTTGTCTTCTTCTTCGTCTTCTTCGTCTTCTTCTTCATCTTCCTCTTCATGTTCTTCGTCTTCTTCTTCATCTTCTTCTTCATCCTCTTCGTCTTCTTCTTCATCTTCTTCTTCATCTTCTTCGTCTTCTTCTTCATCTTCTTCGTCTTCTTCTTCGTCTTCTTCTTCATCTTCTTCGTCTTCTTCTTCATCTTCTTCTTCATCTTCTTCGTCTTCTTCTTCATCTTCTTCATCTTCTTCTTCATCTTCTTCTTCATCTTCTTCTTCATCTTCTTCTTCATCTTCTTCATCTTCTTCTTCACCTTCTTCATCTTCTTCATCTTCTTCTTCATCTTCTTCTTCATCTTCTTCGTCTTCTTCTTCGTCTTCTTCTTCGTCTTCTTCTTCGTCTTCTTCGTCATCTTCTTCGTCTTCTTCTTCGTCTTCTTCTTCATCTTCTTCATCTTCTTCTTCGTCTTCTTCTTCGTCTTCTTCTTCATCTCCTTCTTCATCTTCTTCGTCATCTTCTTCGTCTTCTTCATCTTCTTCTTCATCATCTTCTTCGTCTTCTTCGTCGTCTTCTTCGTCTTCTTCTTCGTCTTCTTCTTCGTCTTCTTCTTCATCTTCTTCATCTTCTTCTTCATCTTCTTCTTCGTCTTCTTCGTCTTCTTCTTCGTCTTCTTCTTCGTCTTCTTCGTCTTCTTCTTCGTCTTCTTCGTCTTCTTCTTCGTCTTCTTCTTCGTCTTCTTCTTCGTCTTCTTCTTCATCTTCTTCTTCATCTTCTTCGTCTTCTTCGTCTTCTCCTTCATCTCCTTCATTTTCTTCGTCTTCTTCTTCATCTTCTTCTTCATCTTCTTCGTCTTCTTCTTCATCTTCTTCTTCATCTTCTTCGTCTTCTTCTTCATCTTCTTCGTCTTCTTCTTCGTCTTCTTCTTCATCTTCTTCGTCTTCTTCTTCATCTTCTTCTTCATCTTCTTCGTCTTCTTCTTCATCTTCTTCGTCTTCTTCTTCATCTTCTTCTTCATCTTCTTCGTCTTCTTCTTCATCTTCTTCATCTTCTTCTTCATCTTCTTCTTCATCTTCTTCTTCATCTTCTTCTTCATCTTCTTCATCTTCTTCTTCACCTTCTTCATCTTCTTCATCTTCTTCTTCATCTTCTTCTTCATCTTCTTCGTCTTCTTCTTCATCTTCTTCTTCATCTTCTTCTTCATCTTCTTCGTCTTCTTCTTCGTCTTCTTCTTCGTCTTCTTCTTCGTCTTCTTCGTCATCTTCTTCGTCTTCTTCTTCGTCTTCTTCTTCATCTTCTTCATCTTCTTCTTCGTCTTCTTCTTCGTCTTCTTCTTCATCTCCTTCTTCATCTTCTTCGTCATCTTCTTCGTCTTCTTCGTCGTCTTCTTCGTCTTCTTCTTCGTCTTCTTCTTCGTCTTCTTCTTCATCTTCTTCATCTTCTTCTTCATCTTCTTCTTCGTCTTCTTCGTCTTCTTCTTCGTCTTCTTCTTCGTCTTCTTCGTCTTCTTCTTCGTCTTCTTCGTCTTCTTCTTCGTCTTCTTCTTCGTCTTCTTCTTCGTCTTCTTCTTCATCTTCTTCTTCATCTTCTTCGTCTTCTTCGTCTTCTCCTTCATCTTCTTCATTTTCTTCGTCTTCTTCTTCATCTTCTTCTTCATCTTCTTCGTCTTCTTCTTCATCTTCTTCTTCATCTTCTTCGTCTTCTTCTTCATCTTTTTCTTCATCTTCTTCGTCTTCTTCTTCATCTTCTTCTTCATCTTCTTCATCTTCTTCTTCTTCTTCATCTTCAACTTCATCTTCTTCTTCGTCTTCTTCTTCATCTTCTTCGTCTTCTTCTTCATCTTCTTCTTCATCTTCTTCGTCATCTTCTTCGTCTTCTTCTTCATCTTCTTCGTCTTCTTCTTCGTCTTCTTCTTCATCTTCTTCGTCTTCTTCTTCATCTTCTTCTTCATCTTCTTCGTCTTCTTCTTCATCTTCTTCTTCATCTTCTTCTTCATCTTCTTCTTCATCTTCTTCGTCTTCTTCTTCATCTTCTTCTTCATCTTCTTCTTCATCTTCTTCGTCTTCTTCTTCATCTTCTTCTTCATCTTCATCATCTTCTTCATCTTCTTCTTCATCTTCCTCTTCGTCTTCTTCGTCGTCTTCATCTTCTTCTTCTTCGTCGTCTTTGTGGTCGTCGTTGTCTTCTTCTTCGTCTTCTTCGTCTTCTTCTTCATCTTCCTCTTCATCTTCTTCGTCTTCTTCTTCATCTTCTTCTTCATCTTCTTCTTCATCTTCTTCTTCATCTTCTTCGTCTTCTTCTTCATCTTCTTCGTCTTCTTCTTCGTCTTCTTCTTCATCTTCTTCGTCTTCTTCTTCATCTTCTTCTTCATCTTCTTCTTCATCTTGTTCTTCATCTTCTTCGTCTTCTTCTTCATCTTCTTCTTCATCTTCTTCGTCTTCTTCTTCATCATCTTCTTCATCTTCTTCTTCATCTTCTTCTTCATCTTCTTCATCTTCATCTTCATCTTCTTCTTCATCTTCTTCATCTTCTTCTTCATCTTCTTCTTCATCTTCTTCATCTTCATCTTCTTCATCATCTTCTTCATCTTCTTCTTCATCTTCTTCTTCATCTTCTTCTTCATCTTCTTCTTCTTCTTCTTCATCTTCTTCTTCATCTTCTTCATCTTCTTCTTCATCTTCTTCTTCATCTTCTTCGTCTTCTTCTTCATCTTCTTCTTCATCTTCTTCGTCTTCTTCTTCATCTTCTTCGTCTTCTTCTTCGTCTTCTTCTTCATCTTCTTCTTCATCTTCTTCTTCATCTTCATCTTCATCTTCTTCGTCTTCTTCTTCGTCTTCTTCTTCATCTTCTTCTTCATCTTCTTCTTCATCTTCATCTTCATCTTCTTCGTCTTCTTCTTTGTCTTCTTCTTCATCTTCTTCGTCTTCTTCTTCATCTTCTTCGTCTTCTTCTTCATCTTCTTCTTCATCTTCTTCGTCTTCTTCTTCATCTTCTTCTTCATCTTCTTCATCATCTTCTTCATCTTCTTCTTCATCTTCTTCTTCTTTTAACTTCATCTTCTTCATTATCTTCTTCATCTTCTTCTTCATCTTCTTCTTCATCTTCTTCATCTTCATCTTCTTCGTCTTCTTCGTCTTCTCCTTCATCTTCTTCTTCATCTTCTTCATCTTCATCTTCTTCTTCTTCTTCATCTTCTTCGTCTTCTTCTTCATCTTCTTCTTCATCTTCTTCGTCTTCTTCTTCATCTTTTTCGTCTTCTTCTTCGTCTTCTTCTTCATCTTCTTCGTCTTCTTCTTCATCTTCTTCTTCATCTTCTTCGTCTTCTTCTTCATCTTTTTCTTCATCTTCTTCGTCTTCTTCTTCATCTTCTTCTTCATCTTCTTCATCTTCTTCTTCTTCTTCATCTTCATCTTCATCTTCTTCTTCGTCTTCTTCTTCATCTTCTTCGTCTTCTTCTTCATCTTCTTCTTCATCTTCTTCGTCATCTTCTTCGTCTTCTTCTTCATCTTCTTCGTCTTCTTCTTCGTCTTCTTCTTCATCTTCATCTTCTTCTTCATCATCTTCTTCATCTTCTTCTTCATCTTCTTCTTCATCTTCTTCTTCATCTTCTTCTACTTCTTCTTCATCTTCTTCTTCATCTTCTTCGTCTTCTTCTTCATCTTCTTCTTCATCTTCTTCGTCTTCTTCTTCATCTTCTTCGTCTTCTTCTTCGTCTTCTTCTTCATCTTCTTCTTCATCTTCTTCTTCATCTTCATCTTCATCTTCTTCGTCTTCTTCTTCATCTTCTTCTTCATCTTCTTCTTCATCTTCTTCTTCATCTTCATCTTCATCTTCTTCGTCTTCTTCTTTGTCTTCTTCTTCATCTTCTTCGTCTTCTTCTTCATCTTCTTCGTCTTCTTCTTCATCTTTTTCTTCATCTTCTTCGTCTTCTTCTTCATCTTCTTCATCATCTTCTTCATCATCTTCTTCATCTTCTTCTTCATCTTCTTCTTCATCTTCATCTTCTTCATCTTCTTCTTCATATTCTTCTTCATCTTCTTCATCTTCTTCATCTTCTTCTTCATCTTCTTCTTCATCTTCTTCTTCATCTTCTTCTTCATCTTCTTCTTCATCTTCTTCATCTTCTTCGTCTTCTTCTTCATCTTCTTCTTCATCTTCTTCGTCTTCTTCGTTTTCTTCTTCATCTTCTTCTTCATCTTCTTCGTCTTCTTCGTCTTCTTCTTCGTCTTCTTCTTCGTCTTCTTCTTCATCTTCTTCTTCTTCTTCGTCTTCTTCTTCGTCTTCTTCTTCATCTTCTTCGTCTTCTTCTTCATCTTTTTCTTCATCTTCTTCGTCTTCTTCTTCATCTTCTTCTTCATCTTCTTCATCATCTTCTTCATCTTCTTCTTCATCTTCTTCTTCATCTTCTTCTTCATCTTCTTCTTCATCTTCTTCTTCATCTTCTTCTTCATCTTCTTCATCTTCTTCGTCTTCTTCTTCATCTTCTTCTTCATCTTCTTCGTCTTCTTCGTCTTCTTCTTCATCTTCTTCTTCATCTTCTTCGTCTTCTTCGTCTTCTTCTTCGTCTTCTTCTTCGTCTTCTTCTTCATCTTCTTCTTCTTCTTCGTCTTCTTCTTCGTCTTCTTCTTCATCTTCTTCTTCATCTTCTTCGTCTTCTTCTTCATCTTCTTCTTCATCTTCTTCGTCTTCTTCTTCATCTTCTTCTTCATCTTCTTCGTCTTCTTCTTCATCTTCTTCTTCATCTTCTTCGTCTTCTTCTTCATCTTCTTCGTCGTCTTCTTCGTCTTCTTCTTCATCTTCTTCGTCTTCTTCTTCATCTTCTTCTTCATCTTCTTCGTCTTCTTCTTCATCTTCTTCTTCATGTTCTTCGTCTTCTTCTTCATCTTCTTCTTCATCTTCTTCGTCTTCTCCTTCGTCTTCTTCTTCGTCTTCTTCTTCGTCTTCTTCTTCGTCTTCTTCTTCGTCTTCTTCGTCGTCTTCTTCATCTTCTTCGTCTTCTTCTTCATCTTCTTCTGCATCTTCTTCATCTTCATCTTCTTCATCTTCTTCGTCTTCTTCTTCATCTTCTTCTTCATCTTCTTCGTCTTCTTCGTCGTCTTCATCTTCTTCTTCGTCTTCTTCGTCGTCTTCTTCATCTTCTTCTGCATCGTCATCGTCGTCGACGTTGTCGTCTTCTTCTTCGTCTTCTTCGTCTTCTTCTTCATCTTCTTCTTCATCTTCTTCGTCTTCTTCTTCATCTTCTTCTTCATCTTCTTCGTCTTCTTCTTCATCTTCTTCATCTTCTTCATCTTCTTCTTCATCTTCTTCATCTTCTTCTTCATCTTCTTCTTCATCTTCTTCTTCATCTTCTTCTTCATCTTCTTCGTCTTCTTCGTCTTCTTCTTCATCTTCTTCTTCATCTTCTTCGTCTTCTTCTTCATCTTCTTCTTCATCTTCTTCGTCTTCTTCTTCATCTTCTTCGTCTCCTTCTTCATCTTGTTCTTCATCTTCTTCTTCATCTTCTTCATCTTCTTCTTCATCTTCTTCGTCTTCTTCTTCATCTTCGTCTTCATCTTCTTCGTCTTCTTCTTCATCTTCTTCTTCATCTTCTTCGTCTTCTTCTTCATCTTCTTCTTCATCTTCTTCGTCTTCTTCTTCATCTTCTTCTTCATCTTCTTCATCTTCTTCATCTTCTTCTTCATCTTCATCTTCTTCATCTTCTTCTTCATCTTCTTCTTCGTCTTCTTCGTCGTCTTCATCTTCTTCTTCTTCGTCGTCGTCGTCTTCTTCTTCGTCTTCTTCGTCTTCTTCTTCATCTTCTTCTTCATCTTCTTCGTCTTCGTCGTCTTCTTCTTCATCTTCTTCATCTTCTTCTTCATCTTCTTCTTCATCTTCATCTTCATCTTCTTCGTCTTCTTCTTCATCTTCTTCTTCATCTTCTTCGTCTTCTTCTTCATCTTCTTCTTCATCTTCTTCGTCTTCTTCTTCATCTTCTTCTTCATCTTCTTCGTCTTCTTCTTCATCTTCTTCTTCATCTTCTTCGTCTTCTTCTTCATCTTCTTCTTCATCTTCTTCAACTTCTTCTTCATCTTCTTCTTCATCTTCTTCTTCATTTTCATCTTCTTCATCTTCTTCTTCATCTTCTTCTTCGTCTTCTTCGTCGTCTTTATCTTCTTCTTCGTCGTCGTCGTCGTCGTCTTCTTCTTCGTCTTCTTCGTCTTCTTCTTCATCTTCTTCTTCATCTTCTTCGTCTTCTTCTTCATCTTCTTCTTCATCTTCTTCGTCTTCTTCTTCATCTTCTTCGTCTTCTTCTTCATCTTCTTCTTCATCTTCTTCGTCTTCTTCTTCATCTTCTTCTTCATCTTCTTCGTCTTCTTCTTCAACTACTTCTTCATCTTCTTCATCTTCTTCTTCATCTTCTTCGTCTTCTTCTTCATCTTCTTCGTCTTCTTCTTCATCTTCTTCTTCATCTTCTTCATCATCTTCTTCATCTTCTTCTTCATCTTCTTCTTCGTCTTCTTCGTCGTCTTCATCTTCTTCTTCTTCGTCGTCGTCGTCGTCGTCGTTGTCTTCTTCTTCGTCTTCTTCGTCTTCTTCTTCATCTTCCTCTTCATCTTCTTCGTCTTCTTCTTCATCTTCTTCTTCATCTTCTTCGTCTTCTTCTTCATCTTCTTCTTCATCTTCTTCGTCTTCTTCTTCATCTTCTTCGTCTTCTTCTTCGTCTTCTTCTTCATCTTCTTCGTCTTCTTCTTCATCTTCTTCTGCATCTTCTTCGTCTTCTTCTTCATCTTCTTCATCTTCTTCTTCATCGTCTTCTTCATCTTCTTCTTCATCTTCTTCTTCATCTTCTTCATCTTCTTCTTCATCTTCTTCATCTTCTTCATCTTCTTCTTCATCTTCTTCTTCATCTTCTTCTTCATCTTCTTCTTCATCTTCTTCATCTTCATCTTCTTCGTCATCTTCTTCTTCATCTTCTCCTTCATCTTCTTCTTCATCTTCTTCTTCATCTTCTTCTTCTTCTTCTTCTTCATCCTCTTCTTCATCTTCTTCGTCTTCTTCTTCATCTTCTTCTTCATCTTCTTCGTCTTCTTCTTCATCTTCTTCGTCTTCTTCTTCGTCTTCTTCTTCATCTTCTTCGTCTTCTTCATCTTCTTCTTCATCTTCTTCTTCATCTTCTTCGTCTTCTTCTTCGTCTTCTTCTTCGTCTTCTTCTTCGTCTTCTTCGTCATCTTCGTCGTCTTCTTCTTCGTCTTCTTCTTCGTCTTCTTCATCTTCTTCTTCGTCTTCTTCTTCGTCTTCTTCTTCATCTTCTTCTTCATCTTCTTCGTCATCTTCTTCGTCTTCTTCATCTTCTTCTTCATCTTCTTCTTCGTCTTCTTCGTCGTCTGCTTCGTCTTCTTCTTCGTCTTCTTCTTCGTCTTCTTCTTCGTCTTCTTCATCTTCTTCTTCATCTTCTTCTTCGTCTTCTTCGTCTTCTTCTTCGTCTTCTTCGTCTTGTTCTTCGTCTTCTTCATCTTCTTCTTCGTCTTCTTCGTCTTCTTCTTCGTCTTCTTCTTCGTCTTCTTCTTCATCTTCTTCTTCATCTTCTTCGTCTTCTTCGTCTTCTTCTTCATCTTCTTCTTCATCTTCTTCGTCTTCTTCTTCATCTTCTTCTTCATCTTCTTCGTCTTCTTCTTCATCTTCTTCTTCATCTTCTTCGTCTTCTTCTTCATCTTCTTCGTCTGCTTCTTCGTCTTCTTCTTCATCTTCTTCGTCTTCTTCTTCATCTTCTTCTTCATCTTCTTCGTCTTCTTCTTCATCTTTTTCTTCATCTTCTTCGTCTTCTTCTTCATCTTCTTCTTCATCTCCTTCATCTTCTTCTTCTTCTTCATCTTCATCTTCATCTTCTTCGTCTTCTTCTTCATCTTCTTCTTCATCTTCTTCGTCTTCTTCTTCATCTTCTTCTTCATCTTCTTCGTCATCTTCTTCGTCTTCTTCTTCATCTTCTTCGTCTTCTTCTTCGTCTTCTTCTTCATCTTCTTCGTCTTCTTCTTCATCTTCTTCTTCATCTTCTTCGTCTTCTGCTTCATCTTCTTCTTCATCTTCTTCGTCTTCTTCTTCATCTTCTTCTTCATCTTCTTCGTCTTCTTCTTCATCTTCTTCTTCATCTTCTTCGTCTTCTTCTTCATCTTCTTCTTCATCTTCTTCATCATCTTCTTCATCTTCTTCTTCATCTTCCTCTTCGTCTCCTTCGTCGTCTTCATCTTCTTCTTCTTCGTCGTCTTCGTCGTCGTCGTTGTCTTCTTCTTCGTCTTCTTCGTCTTCTTCTTCATCTTCCTCTTCATCTTCTTCGTCTTCTTCTTCATCTTCTTCTTCATCTTCTTCTTCATCTTCTTCGTCTTCTTCTTCATCTTCTTCATCTTCTTCTTCGTCTTCTTCTTCATCTTCTTCGTCTTCTTCTTCATCTTCTGCTTCATCTTCTTCTTCATCTTCTTCTTCATCTTCTTCGTCTTCTTCTTCATCTTCTTCTTCATCTTCTTCGTCTTCTTCTTCATCATCTTCTTCATCTTCTTCTTCATCTTCTTCTTCATCTTCTTCATCTTCATCTTCATCTTCTTCTTCATCTTCTTCATCTTCTTCTTCATCTTCTTCTTCATCTTCTTCATCTTCATCTTCTTCTTCATCTTCTTCTTCATCTTCTTCTTCATCTTCTTCTTCATCTTCTTCTTCTTCTTCTTCTTCATCTTCTTCTTCATCTTCTCCATCTTCTTCTTCATCTTCTTCTCCATCTTATTCGTCTTCTTCTTCATCTTCTTCTTCATCTTCTTTGTCTTCTTCTTCATCTTCTTCGTCTTCTTCTTCGTCTTCTTCTTCATCTTCTTCTTCATCTTCTTCTTCATCTTCATCTTCATCTTCTTCGTCTTCTTCTTCGTCTTCTTCTTCATCTTCTTCTTCTTCGTCTTCTTCTTTGTCTTCTTCTTCATCTTCTTCGTCTTCTTCTTCATCTTCTTCGTCTTCTTCTTCATCTTCTTCTTCATCTTCTTCGTCTTCTTCTTCATCTTCTTCTTCATCTTCTTCATCATGTTCTTCATCTTCTTCTTCATCTTCTTCTTCATCTTCATCTTCTTCATCTTCTTCTTCATATTCTTCTTCATCTTCATCTTCTTCATCTTTTTCTTCATCTTCTTCTTCATCTTCTTCTTCATCTTCTTCTTCATCTTCTTCATCTTCTTCGTCTTCTTCTTCATCTTCTTCTTCATCTTCTTCGTCTTCTTCGTCTTCTTCTTCATCTTCTTCTTCATCTTCTTCGTCTTCTTCGTCTTCTTCTTCGTCTTCTTCTTCGTCTTCTACTTCATCTTCTTCTTCTTCTTCGTCTTCTTCTTCATCTTCTTCTTCATCTTCTTCGTCTTCTTCTTCATCTTCTTCTTCATCTTCTTCGTCTTCTTCTTCATCTTCTTCTTCATCTTCTTCGTCTTCTTCTTCATCTTCTTCTTCATCTTCTTCGTCTTCTTCTTCATCTTCTTCGTCGTCTTCTTCGTCTTCTTCTTCATCTTCTTCGTCTTCTTCTTCATCTTCTTCTTCATCTTCTTCGTCTTCTTCTTCATCTTCTTCTTCATGTTCTTCGTCTTCTTCTTCATCTTCTTCTTCATCTTCTTCGTCTTCTCCTTCGTCTTCTTCTTCGTCTTCTTCTTCGTCTTCTTCGTCGTCTTCTTCGTCTTCTTCGTCTTCTTCTTCATCTTCTTCTGCATCTTCTTCATCTTCATCTTCTTCATCTTCTTCGTCTTCTTCTTCATCTTCTTCTTCATCTTCTTCGTCTTCTTCGTCGTCTTCATCTTCTTCTTCGTCTTCTTCGTCGTCTTCTTCATCTTCTTCTGCATCGTCGTCGTCGTCGTCGTTGTCGTCTTCTTCTTCGTCTTCTTCGTCTTCTTCGTCTTCTTCTTCATCTTCTTCTTCATCTTCTTCGTCTTCTTCTTCATCTTCTTCTTCATCGTCTTCGTCTTCTTCTCCATCTTCTTCTTCGTCTTCTTCTTCGTCTTCTTCTTCATCTTCTTCTTCTTCTTCTTCTTCTCCTTCTTCGTCGTCTTCTTCGTCTTCTTTTTCGTCTTCTTCTTCATCTTCTTCGTCTTCTTCTTCATCTTCTTCTTCATCTTCTTCGTCTTCTTCTTCATCTTCTTCTTCGTCTTCTTCGTTGTCTTCTTCTTCATCTTCTTCTTCGTCTTCTTCTTCTTCTTCGTCGTCTTAGTCGTCTTCTTCTTCGTCTTCTTCTTCATCTTCTTCGTCTTCTTCTTCGTCTTCTTCTTCGTCTTCTTCTTCATTTTCTTCTTCAACTTCTTCTTCATCTTCTTTGTCTTCTTCTGCGTCTTGTTCGTCTTCTTCTTCGTCTTCTTCTTCATCTTCTTCTTCATCTTCTTCGCCTTCTTCTTCATCTTCTTCTTCGTCTTCTTCATCTTCTTCTTCGTCTTCTTCTTCGTCTTCTTCGTCGTCTTCTTCGTCTTCTTCTTCGTCTTCTTCTTCGTCTTCTTCTTCATCTTCTTCGTCTTCTTCTTCGTCTTCTTCTTCATCTTATTCGTCTTCTTCTTCATCGTCTTCTTCATCTTCTTCTTCATCTTCTTCATTTTCTTCGTCTTCTTCTTCGTCTTCTTCTACATCTTCTTCGTCTTCTTCTTCATCTTCTTCTTCATCTTCTTCTTCATCTTCATATTCATCTTCTTCGTCTTCTTCTTTGTCTTCTTCTTCATCTTCTTCGTCTTCTTCTTCATCTTCTTTGTCTTCTTCTTCATCTTCTTCTTCATCTTCTTCGTCTTCTTCTTCATCTTCTCCTTCATCTACTTCATCATCTTCTTCATCTTCTTCTTCATCTTCTTCTTCATCTTCATCTTCTTCATCTTCTTCTTCATCTTCTTCTTCATCTTCTTCATCTTCTTCGTCTTCCTCTTCATCTTCTTCTTCATCTTCTTCGTCTTCTTCGTCTTCTTCTTCATCTTCTTCTTCATCTTCTTCGTCTTCTTCGTCTTCTTCTTCGTCTTCTTCATCTTCTTCTTCATCTTCTTCTTCATCTTCTTCTTCATCTTCTTCTTCATCTTCTTCATCTTCTTCTTCATCTTCTTCATCTTCTTCATCTTCTTCTTCATCTTCTTCTTCATCTTCTTCGTCTTCTTCTTCATCTTCTTCTTCATCTTCTTCTTCATCTTCTTCGTCTTCTTCTTCGTCTTCTTCTTCGTCTTCTTCTTCGTCTTCTTCGTCATCTTCTTTGTCTTCTTCTTCGTCTTCTTCTTCATCTTCTTCATCTTCTTCTTCGTCTTCTTCTTCGTCTTCTTCTTCATCTCCTTCTTCATCTTCTTCGTCATCTTCTTCGTCTTCTTCATCTTCTTCTTCATCTTCTTCTTCGTCTTCTTCGTCGTCTTCTTCGTCTTCTTCTTCGTCTTCTTCTTCGTCTTCTTCTTCGTCTTCTTCATCTTCTTCTTCATCTTCTTCTTCGTCTTCTTCGTCTTCTTCTTCGTCTTCTTCTTCGTCTTCTTCGTCTTCTTCTTCGTCTTCTTCGTCTTCTTCGTCTTCTTCTTCGTCTTCTTCTTCGTCTTCTTCTTCATCTTCTTCTTCATCTTCTTCGTCTTCTTCGTCTTCTCCTTCATCTTCTTCTTCATCTTCTTCGTCTTCTTCTTCATCTTCTTCTTCATCTTCTTCGTCTTCTTCTTCATCTTCTTCTTCATCTTCTTCGTCTTCTTCTTCATCTTTTTCGTCTTCTTCTTCGTCTTCTTCTTCATCTTCTTCGTCTTCTTCTTCATCTTCTTCTTCATCTTCTTCGTCTTCTTCTTCATCTTTTTCTTCATCTTCTTCGTCTTCTTCTTCATCTTCTTCTTCATCTTCTTCATCTTCTTCTTCTTCATCTTCATCTTCATCTTCTTCTTCGTCTTCTTCTTCATCTTCTTCGTCTTCTTCTTCATCTTCTTCTTCATCTTCTTCGTCATCTTCTTCGTCTTCTTCTTCATCTTCTTCGTCTTCTTCTTCGTCTTCTTCTTCATCTTCATCTTCTTCTTCATCATCTTCTTCATCTTCTTCTTCATCTTCTTCTTCATCTTCTTCTTCATCTTCTTCTTCTTCTTCTTCTTCATCTTCTTCATCTTCTTCTTCATCTTCTTCTTCATCTTCTTCGTCTTCTTCTTCATCTTCTTCTTCATCTTCTTCGTCTTCTTCTTCATCTTCTTCGTCTTCTTCTTCGTCTTCTTCTTCATCTTCTTCTTCATCTTCTTCTTCATCTTCATCTTCATCTTCTTCGTCTTCTTCTTCGTCTTCTTCTTCATCTTCTTCTTCATCTTCTTCTTCATCTTCATCTTCATCTTCTTCGTCTTCTTCTTTGTCTTCTTCTTCATCTTCTTCGTCTTCTTCTTCATCTTCTTCGTCTTCTTCTTCATCTTCTTCATCATCTTCTTCATCTTCTTCTTCATCTTCTTCTTCATCTTCATCTTCTTCATCTTCTTCTTCATATTCTTCTTCATCTTCTTCATCTTCTTCATCTTCTTCTTCATCTTCTTCTTCATCTTCTTCTTCATCTTCTTCTTCATCTTCTTCTTCATCTTCTTCATCTTCTTCGTCTTCTTCTTCATCTTCTTCTTCATCTTCTTCGTCTTCTTCGTCTTCTTCTTCATCTTCTTCTTCATCTTCTTCGTCTTCTTCGTCTTCTTCTTCGTCTTCTTCTTCGTCTTCTTCTTCATCTTCTTCTTCTTCTTCGTCTTCTTCTTCGTCTTCTTCTTCATCTTCTTCTTCATCTTCTTCGTCTTCTTCTTCATCTTCTTCTTCATCTTCTTCGTCTTCTTCTTCATCTTCTTCTTCATCTTCTTCGTCTTCTTCTTCATCTTCTTCTTCATCTTCTTCGTCTTCTTCTTCATCTTCTTCGTCGTCTTCTTCGTCTTCTTCTTCATCTTCTTCGTCTTCTTCTTCATCTTCTTCTTCATCTTCTTCGTCTTCTTCTTGATCTACTTCTTCATGTTCTTCGTCTTCTTCTTCATCTTCTTCTTCATCTTCTTCGTCTTCTCCTTAGTCTTCTTCTTCGTCTTCTTCTTCGTCTTCTTCTTCGTCTTCTTCTTCGTCTTCTTCGTCGTCTTCTTCGTCTTCTTCGTCTTCTTCTTCATCTCCTTCTGCATCTTCTTCATCTTCATCTTCTTCATCTTCTTCGTCTTCTTCTTCATCTTCTTCTTCATCTTCTTCGTCTTCTTCGTCGTCTTCATCTTCTTCTTCGTCTTCTTCGTCGTCTTCTTCATCTTCTTCTGCATCGTCGTCGTCGTCGACGTTGTCGTCTTCTTCTTCGTCTTCTTCGTCTTCTTCTTCATCTTCTTCTTCATCTTCTTCGTCTTCTTCTTCATCTTCTTCTTCATCTTCTTCGTCTTCGTCTTCATCTTCTTCATCTTCTTCATCTTCTTCTTCATCTTCTTCATCTTCTTCTTCATCTTCTTCTTCATCTTCTTCTTCATCTTCTTCTTCATCTTCTTCGTCTTCTTCGTCTTCTTCTTCATCTTCTTCTTCATCTTCTTCGTCTTCTTCTTCATCTTCTTCTTCATCTTCTTCGTCTTCTTCTTCATCTTCTTCGTCTTCTTCTTCATCTTCTTCTTCATCTTCTTCATCTTCTTCTTCATCTTCTTCGTCTTCTTCTTCATCTTCTTCTTCATCTTCTTCGTCTTCTTCTTCATCTTCTTCTTCATCTTCTTCGTCTTCTTCTTCATCTTCTTCTTCATCTTCTTCGTCTTCTTCTTCATCTTCTTCTTCATCTTCTTCATCTTCTTCTTCATCTTCTTCTTCATCTTCATCTTCTTCATCTTCTTCTTCATCTTCTTCTTCGTCTTCTTCGTCGTCTTCATCTTCTTCTTCTTCGTCGTCGTCTTCTTCTTCGTCTTCTTCGTCTTCTTCTTCATCTTCTTCTTCATCTTCTTCGTCTTCTTCGTCTTCTTCTTCATCTTCTTCATCTTCTTCTTCATCTTCTTCTTCATCTTCATCTTCATCGTCTTCGTCTTCTTCTTCATCTTCTTCTTCATCTTCTTCGTCTTCTTCTTCATCTTCTTCTTCATCTTCTTCGTCTTCTTCTTCATCTTCTTCTTCATCTTCTTCGTCTTCTTCTTCATCTTCTTCTTCATCTTCTTCGTCTTCCTCTTCATCTTCTTCTTCATCTTCTTCAACTTCTTCTTCATCTTCATCTTCATCTTCTTCTTCATCTTCATCTTCTTCATCTTCTTCTTCATCTTCTTCTTCGTCTTCTTCGTCGTCTTTATCTTCTTCTTCGTCGTCGTCGTCGTCGTCTTCTTCTTCGTCTTCTTCGTCTTCTTCTTCATCTTCTTCTTCATCTTCTTCGTCTTCTTCTTCATCTTCTTCTTCATCTTCTTCGTCTTCTTCTTCATCTTCTTCGTCTTCTTCTTCATCTTCTTCTTCATCTTCTTCGTCTTCTTCTTCATCTTCTTCTTCATCTTCTTCGTCTTCTTCTTCAACTACTTCTTCATCTTCTTCATCTTCTTCTTCATCTTCTTCGTCTTCTTCTTCATCTTCTTCGTCTTCTTCTTCATCTTCTTCTTCATCTTCTTCATCATCTTCTTCTTCATCTTCTTCATCTTCTTCTTCATCTTCTTCATCTTCTTCATCTTCTTCTTCATCTTCTTCTTCATCTTCTTCTTCATCTTCTTCTTCATCTTCTTCATCTTCTTCTTCATCTTCTTCGTCTTCTTCTTCATCTTCGTCGTCTTCATCTTCTTCTTCTTCGTCGTCGTCGTCGTCGTCGTTGTCTTCTTCTTCGTCTTCTTCGTCTTCTTCTTCATCTTCCTCTTCATCTTCTTCGTCTTCTTCTTCATCTTCTTCTTCATCTTCTTCGTCTTCTTCTTCATCTTCTTCTTCATCTTCTTCGTCTTCTTCTTCATCTTCTTCGTCTTCTTCTTCGTCTTCTTCTTCATCTTCTTCGTCTTCTTCTTCATCTTCTTCTGCATCTTCTTCGTCTTCTTCTTCATCTTCTTCATCTTCTTCTTCATCGTCTTCTTCATCTTCTTCTTCATCTTCTTCTTCATCTTCTTCATCTTCTTCTTCATCTTCTTCATCTTCTTCATCTTCTTCTTCATCTTCTTCTTCATCTTCTTCTTCATCTTCTTCTTCATCTTCTTCATCTTCATCTTCTTCGTCATCTTCTTCTTCATCTTCTTCTTCATCTTCTTCTTCATCTTCTTCTTCATCTTCTTCTTCATCTTCTTCTTCTTCTTCTTCTTCATCTTCTTCTTCATCTTCTTCATCTTCGTCTTCATCTTCTTCTTCATCTTCTTCGTCTTCTTCTTCATCTTCTTCTTCATCTTCTTCATCTTCTTCTTCATCTTCTTCTTCATCTTCTTCGTCTTCTTCTTCGTCTTCTTCTTCGTCTTCTTCTTCGTCTTCTTCGTCATCTTCGTCGTCTTCTTCTTCGTCTTCTTCTTCGTCTTCTTCATCTTCTTCTTCGTCTTCTTCTTCGTCTTCTTCTTCATCTTCTTCTTCATCTTCTTCGTCATCTTCTTCGTCTTCTTCATCTTCTTCTTCATCTTCTTCTTCGTCTTCTTCGTCGTCTTCTTCGTCTTCTTCTTCGTCTTCTTCTTCGTCTTCTTCTTCGTCTTCTTCATCTTCTTCTTCATCTTCTTCTTCGTCTTCTTCGTCTTCTTCTTCGTCTTCTTCGTCTTGTTCTTCGTCTTCTTCATCTTCTTCTTCGTCTTCTTCGTCTTCTTCTTCGTCTTCTTCTTCTTCTTCTTCTTCATCTTCTTCTTCATCTTCTTCGTCTTCTTCGTCTTCTTCTTCATCTTCTTCTTCATCTTCTTCGTCTTCTTCTTCATCTTCTTCTTCATCTTCTTCGTCTTCTTCTTCATCTTCTTCTTCATCTTCTTCGTCTTCTTCTTCATCTTCTTCTTCATCTTCTTCATCTTCTTCTTCATCTTCTTCTTCATCTTCATCTTCTTCATCTTCTTCTTCGTCTTCTTCTTCGTCTTCTTCGTCGTCTTCATCTTCTTCTTCTTCGTCGTCGTCTTCTTCTTCGTCTTCTTCGTCTTCTTCTTCATCTTCTTCTTCATCTTCTTCGTCTTCTTCGTCTTCTTCTTCATCTTCTTCATCTTCTTCTTCATCTTCTTCTTCATCTTCATCTTCATCGTCTTCGTCTTCTTCTTCATCTTCTTCTTCATCTTCTTCGTCTTCTTCTTCATCTTCTTCTTCATCTTCTTCGTCTTCTTCTTCATCTTCTTCTTCATCTTCTTCGTCTTCTTCTTCATCTTCTTCTTCATCTTCTTCGTCTTCCTCTTCATCTTCTTCTTCATCTTCTTCAACTTCTTCTTCATCTTCATCTTCATCTTCTTCTTCATCTTCATCTTCTTCATCTTCTTCTTCATCTTCTTCTTCGTCTTCTTCGTCGTCTTTATCTTCTTCTTCGTCGTCGTCGTCGTCGTCTTCTTCTTCGTCTTCTTCGTCTTCTTCTTCATCTTCTTCTTCATCTTCTTCGTCTTCTTCTTCATCTTCTTCTTCATCTTCTTCGTCTTCTTCTTCATCTTCTTCGTCTTCTTCTTCATCTTCTTCTTCATCTTCTTCGTCTTCTTCTTCATCTTCTTCTTCATCTTCTTCGTCTTCTTCTTCAACTACTTCTTCATCTTCTTCATCTTCTTCTTCATCTTCTTCGTCTTCTTCTTCATCTTCTTCGTCTTCTTCTTCATCTTCTTCTTCATCTTCTTCATCATCTTCTTCATCTTCTTCTTCATCTTCTTCTTCGTCTTCTTCGTCGTCTTCATCTTCTTCTTCTTCGTCGTCGTCGTCGTTGTCTTCTTCTTCGTCTTCTTCGTCTTCCTCTTCATCTTCCTCTTCATCTTCTTCGTCTTCTTCTTCATCTTCTTCTTCATCTTCTTCGTCTTCTTCTTCATCTTCTTCTTCATCTTCTTCGTCTTCTTCTTCATCTTCTTCGTCTTCTTCTTCGTCTTCTTCTTCATCTTCTTCGTCTTCTTCTTCATCTTCTTCTGCATCTTCTTCGTCTTCTTCTTCATCTTCTTCATCTTCTTCTTCATCGTCTTCTTCATCTTCTTCTTCATCTTCTTCTTCATCTTCTTCATCTTCTTCTTCATCTTCTTCATCTTCTTCATCTTCTTCTTCATCTTCTTCTTCATCTTCTTCTTCATCTTCTTCTTCATCTTCTTCATCTTCATCTTCTTCGTCATCTTCTTCTTCATCTTCTTCTTCATCTTCTTCTTCATCTTCTTCTTCATCTTCTTCTTCATCTTCTTCTTCTTCTTCTTCTTCATCTTCTTCTTCATCTTCTTCATCTTCGTCTTCATCTTCTTCTTCATCTTCTTCGTCTTCTTCTTCATCTTCTTCTTCATCTTCTTCATCTTCTTCTTCATCTTCTTCTTCATCTTCTTCGTCTTCTTCTTCGTCTTCTTCTTCGTCTTCTTCTTCGTCTTCTTCGTCATCTTCGTCGTCTTCTTCTTCGTCTTCTTCTTCGTCTTCTTCATCTTCTTCTTCGTCTTCTTCTTCGTCTTCTTCTTCATCTTCTTCTTCATCTTCTTCGTCATCTTCTTCGTCTTCTTCATCTTCTTCTTCATCTTCTTCTTCGTCTTCTTCGTCGTCTTCTTCGTCTTCTTCTTCGTCTTCTTCTTCGTCTTCTTCTTCGTCTTCTTCATCTTCTTCTTCATCTTCTTCTTCGTCTTCTTCGTCTTCTTCTTCGTCTTCTTCGTCTTGTTCTTCGTCTTCTTCATCTTCTTCTTCGTCTTCTTCGTCTTCTTCTTCGTCTTCTTCTTCTTCTTCTTCTTCATCTTCTTCTTCATCTTCTTCGTCTTCTTCGTCTTCTTCTTCATCTTCTTCTTCATCTTCTTCGTCTTCTTCTTCATCTTCTTCTTCATCTTCTTCGTCTTCTTCTTCATCTTCTTCTTCATCTTCTTCGTCTTCTTCTTCATCTTCTTCGTCTGCTTCTTCGTCTTCTTCTTCATCTTCTTCGTCTTCTTCTTCATCTTCTTCTTCATCTTCTTCGTCTTCTTCTTCATCTTTTTCTTCATCTTCTTCGTCTTCTTCTTCATCTTCTTCTTCATCTTCTTCATCTTCTTCTTCTTCTTCATCTTCATCTTCATCTTCTTCGTCTTCTTCTTCATCTTCTTCTTCATCTTCTTCGTCTTCTTCTTCATCTTCTTCTTCATCTTCTTCGTCATCTTCTTCGTCTTCTTCTTCATCTTCTTCGTCTTCTTCTTCGTCTTCTTCTTCATCTTCTTCGTCTTCTTCTTCATCTTCTTCTTCATCTTCTTCGTCTTCTGCTTCATCTTCTTCTTCATCTTCTTCGTCTTCTTCTTCATCTTCTTCTTCATCTTCTTCGTCTTCTTCTTCATCTTCTTCTTCATCTTCTTCGTCTTCTTCTTCATCTTCTTCTTCATCTTCTTCATCATCTTCTTCATCTTCTTCTTCATCTTCCTCTTCGTCTTCTTCGTCGTCTTCATCTTCTTCTTCTTCGTCGTCTTCGTCGTCGTCGTTGTCTTCTTCTTCGTCTTCTTCGTCTTCTTCTTCATCTTCCTCTTCATCTTCTTCGTCTTCTTCTTCATCTTCTTCTTCATCTTCTTCTTCATCTTCTTCTTCATCTTCTTCGTCTTCTTCTTCATCTTCTTCGTCTTCTTCTTCGTCTTCTTCTTCATCTTCTTCGTCTTCTTCTTCATCTTCTTCTTCATCTTCCTCTTCATCTTCTTCTTCATCTTCTTCGTCTTCTTCTTCATCTTCTTCTTCATCTTCTTCGTCTTCTTCTTCATCATCTTCTTCATCTTCTTCTTCATCTTCTTCTTCATCTTCTTCATCTTCATCTTCATCTTCTTCTTCATCTTCTTCATCTTCTTCTTCATCTTCTTCTTCATCTTCTTCTTCATCTTCTTCATCTTCATCTTCTTCTTCATCTTCTTCTTCATCTTCTTCTTCATCTTCTTCTTCATCTTCTTCTTCGTCTTCTTCTTCGTCTTCTTCTTCGTCTTCTTCTTCGTCTTCTTCGTCATCTTCGTCGTCTTCTTCTTCGTCTTCTTCTTCGTCTTCTTCATCTTCTTCTTCGTCTTCTTCTTCGTCTTCTTCTTCATCTTCGTCTTCATCTTCTTCGTCATCTTCTTCGTCTTCTTCATCTTCTTCTTCATCTTCTTCTTCGTCTTCTTCGTCGTCTTCTTCGTCTTCTTCTTCGTCTTCTTCTTCGTCTTCTTCTTCGTCTTCTTCATCTTCTTCTTCATCTTCTTCTTCGTCTTCTTCGTCTTCTTCTTCGCCTTCTTCGTCTTCTTCTTCGTCTTCTTCATCTTCTTCTTCGTCTTCTTCGTCTTCTTCTTCGTCTTCTTCTTCGTCTTCATCTTCTTCTTCATCTTCTTCGTCTTCTTCGTCTTCTTCTTCATCTTCTTCTTCATCTTCTTCGTCTTCTTCTTCATCTTCTTCTTCATCTTCTTCGTCTTCTTCTTCATCTTCTTCGTCTTCTTCTTCATCTTCTTCTTCATCTTCTTCGTCTTCTTCTTCATCTTCTTCTTCATCTTCTTCGTCTTCTTCTTCATCTTTTTCTTCATCTTCTTCGTCTTCTTCTTCATCTTCTTCTTCATCTCCTTCATCTTCTTCTTCTTCTTCATCTTCATCTTCATCTTCTTCGTCTTCTTCTTCATCTTCTTCTTCATCTTCTTCGTCTTCTTCTTCATCTTCTTCTTCATCTTCTTCGTCATCTTCTTCGTCTTCTTCTTCATCTTCTTCGTCTTCTTCTTCGTCTTCTTCTTCATCTTCTTCGTCTTCTTCTTCATCTTCTTCTTCATCTTCTTCGTCTTCTGCTTCATCTTCTTCTTCATCTTCTTCGTCTTCTTCTTCATCTTCTTCTTCATCTTCTTCGTCTTCTTCTTCATCTTCTTCTTCATCTTCTTCGTCTTCTTCTTCATCTTCTTCTTCATCTTCTTCATCATCTTCTTCATCTTCTTCTTCATCTTCCTCTTCGTCTCCTTCGTCGTCTTCATCTTGTTCTTCTTCGTCGTCTTCGTCGTCGTCGTTGTCTTCTTCTTCGTCTTCTTCGTCTTCTTCTTCATCTTCCTCTTCATCTTCTTCGTCTTCTTCTTCATCTTCTTCTTCATCTTCTTCTTCATCTTCTTCTTCATCTTCTTCGTCTTCTTCTTCGTCTTCTTCTTCATCTTCTTCGTCTTCTTCTTCATCTTCTTCTTCATCTTCTTCGTCTTCTTCTTCATCTTCTTCTTCATCTTCTTCGTCATCTTCTTCGTCTTCTTCTTCATCTTCTTCGTCTTCTTCTTCGTCTTCTTCTTCATCTTCTTCGTCTTCTTCTTCATCTTCTTCTTCATCTTCTTCGTCTTCTGCTTCATCTTCTTCTTCATCTTCTTCGTCTTCTTCTTCATCTTCTTCTTCATCTTCTTCGTCTTCTTCTTCATCTTCTTCTTCATCTTCTTCGTCTTCTTCTTCATCTTCTTCTTCATCTTCTTCATCATCTTCTTCATCTTCTTCTTCATCTTCCTCTTCGTCTTCTTCGTCGTCTTCATCTTCTTCTTCTTCGTCGTCTTCGTCGTCGTCGTTGTCTTCTTCTTCGTCTTCTTCGTCTTCTTCTTCATCTTCCTCTTCATCTTCTTCGTCTTCTTCTTCATCTTCTTCTTCATCTTCTTCTTCATCTTCTTCTTCATCTTCTTCGTCTTCTTCTTCATCTTCTTCGTCTTCTTCTTCGTCTTCTTCTTCATCTTCTTCGTCTTCTTCTTCATCTTCTTCTTCATCTTCTTCTTCATCTTCTTCTTCATCTTCTTCGTCTTCTTCTTCATCTTCTTCTTCATCTTCTTCGTCTTCTTCTTCATCATCTTCTTCATCTTCTTCTTCATCTTCTTCTTCATCTTCTTCATCTTCATCTTCATCTTCTTCTTCATCTTCATCTTCTTCATCTTCTTCTTCATCTTCTTCTTCATCTTCTTCTTCATCTTCTTCATCTTCATCTTCTTCTTCATCTTCTTCTTCATCTTCTTCTTCATCTTCTTCTTCTTCTTCTTCATCTTCTTCTTCATCTTCTTCATCTTCTTCTTCATCTTCTTCTCCATCTTCTTCGTCTTCTTCTTCATCTTCATCTTCATCTTCTTTGTCTTCTTCTTCATCTTCTTCGTCTTCTTCTTCGTCTTCTTCTTCATCTTCTTCTTCATCTTCTTCTTCATCTTCATCTTCATCTTCTTCGTCTGCTTCTTCGTCTTCTTCTTCATCTTCTTCTTCATCTTCTTCTTCATCTTCATCTTCATCTTCTTCGTCTTCTTCTTTGTCTTCTTCTTCATCTTCTTCGTCTTCTTCTTCATCTTCTTCGTCTTCTTCTTCATCTTCTTCTTCATCTTCTTCGTCTTCTTCTTCATCTTCTTCTTCATCTTCTTCATCATCTTCTTCATCTTCTTCTTCATCTTCTTCTTCATCTTCATCTTCTTCATCTTCTTCTTCATATTCTTCTTCATCTTCATCTTCTTCATCTTCTTCTTCATCTTCTTCTTCATCTTCTTCTTCATCTTCTTCTTCATCTTCTTCTTCATCTTCTTCATCTTCTTCGTCTTCTTCTTCATCTTCTTCTTCATCTTCTTCGTCTTCTTCGTCTTCTTCTTCATCTTCTTCTTCATCTTCTTCGTCTTCTTCGTCTTCTTCTTCGTCTTCTTCTTCGTCTTCTTCTTCATCTTCTTCTTCTTCTTCGTCTTCTTCTTCGTCTTCTTCTTCATCTTCTTCTTCATCTTCTTCGTCTTCTTCTTCATCTTCTTCTTCATCTTCTTCGTCTTCTTCTTCATCTTCTTCTTCATCTTCTTCGTCTTCTTCTTCATCTTCTTCTTCATCTTCTTCGTCTTCTTCTTCATCTTCTTCTTCATCTTCTTCGTCTTCTTCTTCATCTTCTTCGTCGTCTTCTTCGTCTTCTTCTTCATCTTCTTCGTCTTCTTCTTCATCTTCTTCTTCATCTTCTTCTTCATGTTCTTCGTCTTCTTCTTCATCTTCTTCTTCATCTTCTTCGTCTTCTCCTTCGTCTTCTTCTTCGTCTTCTTCTTCGTCTTCTTCTTCGTCTTCTTCTTCGTCTTCTTCGTCGTCTTCTTCGTCTTCTTCGTCTTCTTCTTCATCTTCTTCTGCATCTTCTTCATCTTCATCTTCTTCATCTTCTTCGTCTTCATCTTCATCTTCTTCTTCATCTTCTTCGTCTTCTTCGTCGTCTTCATCTTCTTCTTCGTCTTCTTCGTCGTCTTCCTCATCTTCTTCTGCATCGTCGTCGTCGTCGTCGTTGTCGTCTTCTTCTTCGTCTTCTTCGTCTTCTTCTTCATCTTCTTCTTCATCTTCTTCGTCTTCTTCTTCATCTTCTTCTTCATCGTCTTCGTCTTCTTCTTCATCTTCTTCGTCTTCTTCTTCATCTTTTTCTTCATCTTCTTCGTCTTCTCCTTCATCTTCTTCTTCATCTTCTTCATCTTCTTCTTCTTCTTCATCTTCATCTTCATCTTCTTCGTCTTCTTCTTCATCTTCTTCTTCATCTTCTTCGTCTTCTTCTTCATCTTCTTCTTCATCTTCTTCGTCATCTTCTTCGTCTTCTTCTTCATCTTCTTCGTCTTCTTCTTCGTCTTCTTCTTCATCTTCTTCGTCTTCTTCTTCATCTTCTTCTTCATCTTCTTCGTCTTCTGCTTCATCTTCTTCTTCATCTTCTTCGTCTTCTTCTTCATCTTCTTCTTCATCTTCTTCGTCTTCTTCTTCATCTTCTTCTTCATCTTCTTCGTCTTCTTCTTCATCTTCTTCTTCATCTTCTTCATCATCTTCTTCATCTTCTTCTTCATCTTCCTCTTCGTCTCCTTCGTCGTCTTCATCTTGTTCTTCTTCGTCGTCTTCGTCGTCGTCGTTGTCTTCTTCTTCGTCTTCTTCGTCTTCTTCTTCATCTTCCTCTTCATCTTCTTCGTCTTCTTCTTCATCTTCTTCTTCATCTTCTTCTTCATCTTCTTCTTCATCTTCTTCGTCTTCTTCTTCGTCTTCTTCTTCATCTTCTTCGTCTTCTTCTTCATCTTCTTCTTCATCTTCTTCGTCTTCTTCTTCATCTTCTTCTTCATCTTCTTCGTCATCTTCTTCGTCTTCTTCTTCATCTTCTTCGTCTTCTTCTTCGTCTTCTTCTTCATCTTCTTCGTCTTCTTCTTCATCTTCTTCTTCATCTTCTTCGTCTTCTGCTTCATCTTCTTCTTCATCTTCTTCGTCTTCTTCTTCATCTTCTTCTTCATCTTCTTCGTCTTCTTCTTCATCTTCTTCTTCATCTTCTTCGTCTTCTTCTTCATCTTCTTCTTCATCTTCTTCATCATCTTCTTCATCTTCTTCTTCATCTTCCTCTTCGTCTCCTTCGTCGTCTTCATCTTCTTCTTCTTCGTCGTCTTCGTCGTCGTCGTTGTCTTCTTCTTCGTCTTCTTCGTCTTCTTCTTCATCTTCCTCTTCATCTTCTTCGTCTTCTTCTTCATCTTCTTCTTCATCTTCTTCTTCATCTTCTTCTTCATCTTCTTCGTCTTCTTCTTCATCTTCTTCGTCTTCTTCTTCGTCTTCTTCTTCATCTTCTTCGTCTTCTTCTTCATCTTCTTCTTCATCTTCTTCTTCATCTTCTTCTTCATCTTCTTCGTCTTCTTCTTCATCTTCTTCTTCATCTTCTTCGTCTTCTTCATCATCTTCTTCATCTTCTTCTTCATCTTCTTCTTCATCTTCTTCATCTTCATCTTCATCTTCTTCTTCATCTTCATCTTCTTCATCTTCTTCTTCATCTTCTTCTTCATCTTCTTCTTCATCTTCTTCATCTTCATCTTCTTCTTCATCTTCTTCTTCATCTTCTTCTTCATCTTCTTCTTCATCTTCTTCTTCTTCTTCTTCTTCATCTTCTTCTTCATCTTCTTCATCTTCTTCTTCATCTTCTTCTCCATCTTCTTCGTCTTCTTCTTCATCTTCTTCTTCATCTTCTTTGTCTTCTTCTTCATCTTCTTCGTCTTCTTCTTCGTCTTCTTCTTCATCTTCTTCTTCATCTTCTTCTTCATCTTCATCTTCATCTTCATCTTCTTCGTCTTCTTCTTCGTCTTCTTCTTCATCTTCTTCTTCATCTTCTTCTTCATCTTCATCTTCATCTTCTTCGTCTTCTTCTTTGTCTTCTTCTTCATCTTCTTCGTCTTCTTCTTCATCTTCTTCGTCTTCTTCTTCATCTTCTTCGTCTTCTTCTTCATCTTCTTCTTCATCTTCTTCGTCTTCTTCTTCATCTTCTTCTTCATCTTCTTCGTCTTCTTCTTCATCTTCTTCTTCATCTTCTTCGTCTTCTTCTTCATCTTCTTCGTCGTCTTCTTCGTCTTCTTCTTCATCTTCTTCGTCTTCTTCTTCATCTTCTTCTTCATCTTCTTCTTCATGTTCTTCGTCTTCTTCTTCATCTTCTTCTTCATCTTCTTCGTCTTCTCCTTCGTCTTCTTCTTCGTCTTCTTCTTCGTCTTCTTCTTCGTCTTCTTCTTCGTCTTCTTCGTCGTCTTCTTCGTCTTCTTCGTCTTCTTCTTCATCTTCTTCTGCATCTTCTTCATCTTCATCTTCTTCATCTTCTTCGTCTTCATCTTCATCTTCTTCTTCATCTTCTTCGTCTTCTTCGTCGTCTTCATCTTCTTCTTCGTCTTCTTCGTCGTCTTCCTCATCTTCTTCTGCATCGTCGTCGTCGTCGTCGTTGTCGTCTTCTTCTTCGTCTTCTTCGTCTTCTTCTTCATCTCCTTCTTCAACTTCTTCGTCTTCTTCTTCATCTTCTTCTTCATCGTCTTCGTCTTCTTCTTCATCTTCTTCTTCGTCTTCTTCTTCGTCTTCTTCTTCATCTTCTTCTTCTTCTTCTTCTTCTTCTTCGTCGTCTTCTTCGTCTTCTTCGTCTTCTTCTTCATCTTCTTCGTCTTCTTCTTCATCTTCTTCTTCATCTTCTTCGTCTTCTTCTTCATCTTCTTCTTCGTCTTCTTCTTTGTCTTCTTCTTCATCTTCTTCTTCGTCTTCTTCTTCTTCTTCGTCGTCTTCTTCGTCTTCTTCTTCGTCTTCTTCTTCATCTTCTTCGTCTTCTTCTTCGTCTTCTTCTTCGTCTTCTTCTTCGTTTTCTTCTTCAACTTCTTCTTCATCTTCTTCGTCTTCTTCTGCGTCTTGTTCGTCTTCTTCTTCGTCTTCTTCTTCATCTTCCTCTTCATCTTCTTCATCTTCTTCTTCATCTTCTTCTCCATCTTCTTCGTCTTCTTCTTCATCTTCTTCTTCATCTTCTTTGTCTTCTTCTTCATCTTCTTCGTCTTCTTCTTCGTCTTCTTCTTCATCTTCTTCTTCATCTTCTTCTTCATCTTCATCTTCATCTTCTTCGTCTTCTTCTTTGTCTTCTTCTTCATCTTCTTCGTCTTCTTCTTCATCTTCTTCGTCTTCTTCTTCATCTCCTTCTTCATCTTCTTCGTCTTCTTCTTCATCTTCTTCTTCATCTTCTTCATCATCTTCTTCATCTTCTTCTTCATCTCCTTCTTCATCTTCATCTTCTTCATCTTCTTCTTCATATTCTTCTTCATCTTCATCTTCTTCATCTTCTTCTTCATCTTCTTCTTCATCTTCTTCTTCATCTTCTTCTTCATCTTCTTCTTCATCTTCTTCATCTTCTTCGTCTTCTTCTTCATCTTCTTCTTCATCTTCTTCGTCTTCTTCGTCTTCTTCTTCATCTTCTTCTTCATCTTCTTCGTCTTCTTCGTCTTCTTCTTCGTCTTCTTCTTCGTCTTCTTCTTCATCTTCTTCTTCTTCGTCTTCTTCTTCGTCTTCTTCTTCATCTTCTTCTTCATCTTCTTCGTCTTCTTCTTCATCTTCTTCTTCATCTTCTTCGTCTTCTTCTTCATCTTCTTCTTCATCTTCTTCGTCTTCTTCTTCATCTTCTTCTTCATCTTCTTCGTCTTCTTCTTCATCTTCTTCGTCGTCTTCTTCGTCTTCTTCTTCATCTTCTTCGTCTTCTTCTTCATCTTCTTCTTCATCTTCTTCGTCTTCTTCTTCATCTTCTTCTTCATGTTCTTCGTCTTCTTCTTCATCTTCTTCTTCATCTTCTTCGTCTTCTCCTTCGTCTTCTTCTTCGTCTTCTTCTTCGTCTTCTTCTTCGTCTTCTTCTTCGTCTTCTTCGTCGTCTTCTTCGTCTTCTTCGTCTTCTTCTTCATCTTCTTCTGCATCTTCTTCATCTTCATCTTCTTCATCTTCTTCGTCTTCATCTTCATCTTCTTCTTCATCTTCTTCGTCTTCTTCGTCGTCTTCATCTTCTTCTTCGTCTTCTTCGTCGTCTTCTTCATCTTCTTCTGCATCGTCGTCGTCGTTGTCGTCTTCTTCTTCGTCTTCTTCGTCTTCTTCTTCATCTTCTTCTTCATCTTCTTCGTCTTCTTCTTCATCTTCTTCTTCATCGTCTTCGTCTTCTTCTTCATCTTCTTCTTCGTCTTCTTCTTCGTCTTCTTCTTCATCTTCTTCTTCTTCTTCTTCTTCTTCTTCGTCGTCTTCTTCGTCTTCTTCTTCGTCTTCTTCTTCATCTTCTTCGTCTTCTTCTTCATCTTCTTCTTCATCTTCTTCGTCTTCTTCTTCATCTTCTTCTTCGTCTTCTTCTTTGTCTTCTTCTTCATCTTCTTCTTCGTCTTCTTCTTCGTCGTCTTCTTCGTCTTCTTCTTCGTCTTCTTCTTCATCTTCTTTGTCTTCTTCTTCGTCTTCTTCTTCGTCTTCTTCTTCGTTTTCTTCTTCAACTTCTTCTTCATCTTCTTCGTCTTCTTCTGCGTCTTGTTCGTCTTCTTCTTCGTCTTCTTCTTCATCTTCCTCTTCATCTTCTTCGCCTTCTTCTTCATCTTCTTCTTCGTCTTCTTCATCTTCTTCTTCGTCTTCTTCTTCATCTTCTTCTTCGTCTTCTTCGTCTTCTTCTTCGTCTTCTTCGTCTTCTTCTTCGTCTTCTTCTTCGTCTTCTTCGTCTTTTTCTTCGTCTTCTTCTTCGTCTTCTTCGTCTTCTTCTTCGTCTTCTTCTTCGTCTTCTTCGTCGTCTTCTTCGTCTTCTTCTTCGTCTTCTTCGTCTTCTTCTTCGTCTTCTTCTTCGTCTTCTTCGTCTTTTTCTTCGTCTTCTTCGTCTTCTTCTTCGTCTTCTTCTTCTTCTTCTTCGTCTTCTTCTTCGTCTTCTTCTTCGTCTTCTTCGTCGTCTTCTTCGTCTTCTTCTTTGTCTTCTTCGTCTTCTTCTCCGTCTTCTTCTTCGTCTTCTTCTTCGTCTTCTTCGTCTTCTTCTTCGTCTTCTTCTTCGTCTTCTTCTTCGTCTTCTTCTTCATCTTCTTCTTCATCTTCTTCTTCATCTTCTTCGTCTTCTTCTACATCTTCTTCGTCTTCTTCTTCATCTTCTTCTTCATGTTCTTCGTCTTCTTCTTCATCTTCTTCTTCATCTTCTTCGTCTTCTCCTTCGTCTTCTTCTTCGTCTTCTTCTTCGTCTTCTTCTTCGTCTTCTTCTTCGTCTTCTTCGTCGTCTTCTTCGTCTTCTTCGTCTTCTTCTTCATCTTCTTCTGCATCTTCTTCATCTTCATCTTCTTCATCTTCTTCGTCTTCATCTTCATCTTCTTCTTCATCTTCTTCGTCTTCTTCGTCGTCTTCATCTTCTTCTTCGTCTTCTTCGTCGTCTTCTTCATCTTCTTCTGCATCGTCGTCGTCGTCGTCGTTGTCGTCTTCTTCTTCGTCTTCTTCGTCTTCTTCTTCATCTTCTTCTTCATCTTCTTCGTCTTCTTCTTCATCTTCTTCTTCATCGTCTTCGTCTTCTTCTTCATCTTCTTCTTCGTCTTCTTCTTCGTCTTCTTCTTCATCTTCTTCTTCTTCTTCTTCGTCGTCTTCTTCGTCTTCTTCTTCGTCTTCTTCTTCATCTTCTTCGTCTTCGTCTTCATCTTCTTCTTCATCTTCTTCGTCTTCTTCTTCATCTTCTTCTTCGTCTTCTTCTTTGTCTTCTTCTTCATCTTCTTCTTCGTCTTCTTCTTCGTCGTCTTCTTCGTCTTCTTCATCGTCTTCTTCTTCATCTTCTTCGTCTTCTTCTTCGTCTTCTTCTTCGTCTTCTTCTTCGTTTTCTTCTTCAACTTCTTCTTCATCTTCTTCGTCTTCTTCTGCGTCTTGTTCGTCTGCTTCTTCGTCTTCTTCTTCATCTTCTTCTTCATCTTCTTCGCCTTCTTCTTCATCTTCTTCTTCATCTTCTTCGTCTTCTTCTTCATCTTCTTCGTCGTCTTCTTCGTCTTCTTCTTCATCTTCTTCGTCTTCTTCTTCATCTTCTTCTTCATCTTCTTCGTCTTCTTCTTCATCTTCTTCTTCATGTTCTTCGTCTTCTTCTTCATCTTCTTCTTCATCTTCTTCGTCTTCTCCTTCGTCTTCTTCTTCGTCTTCTTCTTCGTCTTCTTCTTCGTCTTCTTCTTCGTCTTCTTCGTCGTCTTCTTCGTCTTCTTCGTCTTCTTCTTCATCTTCTTCTGCATCTTCTTCATCTTCATCTTCTTCATCTTCTTCGTCTTCATCTTCATCTTCTTCTTCATCTTCTTCGTCTTCTTCGTCGTCTTCATCTTCTTCTTCGTCTTCTTCGTCGTCTTCTTCATCTTCTTCTGCATCGTCGTCGTCGTCGTCGTTGTCGTCTTCTTCTTCGTCTTCTTCGTCTTCTTCTTCATCTTCTTCTTCATCTTCTTCGTCTTCTTCTTCATCTTCTTCTTCATCGTCTTCGTCTTCTTCTTCATCTTCTTCTTCGTCTTCTTCATCGTCTTCTTCTTCATCTTCTTCTTCTTCTTCTTCTTCTTCTTCGTCGTCTTCTTCGTCTTCTTCTTCGTCTTCTTCTTCATCTTCTTCGTCTTCTTCTTCATCTTCTTCTTCATCTTCTTCGTCTTCTTCTTCATCTTCTTCTTCGTCTTCTTCTTTGTCTTCTTCTTCATCTTCTTCTTCGTCTTCTTCTTCGTCGTCTTCTTCGTCTTCTTCTTCGTCTTCTTCTTCATCTTCTTCGTCTTCTTCTTCGTCTTCTTCTTCGCCTTCTTCTTCGTTTTCTTCTTCAACTTCTTCTTCATCTTCTTCGTCTTCTTCTGCGTCTTGTTCGTCTTCTTCTTCGTCTTCTTCTTCATCTTCTTCTTCATCTTCTTCGCCTTCTTCTTCATCTTCTTCTTCGTCTTCTTCATCTTCTTCTTCGTCTTCTTCTTCGTCTTCTTCGTCGTCTTCTTCGTCTTCTTCTTCGTCTTCTTCTTCGTCTTCTTCGTCTTCTTCTTCGTCTTCTTCTTCGTCTTCTTCGTCGTCTTCTTCGTCTTCTTCTTCGTCTTCTTCGTCTTCTTCTTCGTCTTCTTCTTCGTCTTC
>NW_027590171.1:505000-507500 GCF_964213995.1 Mustelus asterias
CTTCGTCTTCTTCTTCGTCTTCTTCGTCTTCTTCTTCGTCTTCTTCTTCGTCTTCTTCTTCGTCTTCTTCTTCATCTTCTTCTTCATCTTCTTCTTCATCTTCTTCGTCTTCTTCTACATCTTCTTCGTCTTCTTCTTCATCTTCTTCTTCATGTTCTTCGTCTTCTTCTTCATCTTCTTCTTCATCTTCTTCGTCTTCTCCTTCGTCTTCTTCTTCGTCTTCTTCTTCGTCTTCTTCTTCGTCTTCTTCTTCGTCTTCTTCGTCGTCTTCTTCGTCTTCTTCGTCTTCTTCTTCATCTTCTTCTGCATCTTCTTCATCTTCATCTTCTTCATCTTCTTCGTCTTCATCTTCATCTTCTTCTTCATCTTCTTCGTCTTCTTCGTCGTCTTCATCTTCTTCTTCGTCTTCTTCGTCGTCTTCTTCATCTTCTTCTGCATCGTCGTCGTCGTCGTCGTTGTCGTCTTCTTCTTCGTCTTCTTCGTCTTCTTCTTCATCTTCTTCTTCATCTTCTTCGTCTTCTTCTTCATCTTCTTCTTCATCGTCTTCGTCTTCTTCTTCATCTTCTTCTTCGTCTTCTTCTTCGTCTTCTTCTTCATCTTCTTCTTCTTCTTCTTCTTCGTCGTCTTCTTCGTCTTCTTCTTCGTCTTCTTCTTCATCTTCTTCGTCTTCGTCTTCATCTTCTTCTTCATCTTCTTCGTCTTCTTCTTCATCTTCTTCTTCGTCTTCTTCTTTGTCTTCTTCTTCATCTTCTTCTTCGTCTTCTTCTTCGTCGTCTTCTTCGTCTTCTTCATCGTCTTCTTCTTCATCTTCTTCGTCTTCTTCTTCGTCTTCTTCTTCGTCTTCTTCTTCGTTTTCTTCTTCAACTTCTTCTTCATCTTCTTCGTCTTCTTCTGCGTCTTGTTCGTCTGCTTCTTCGTCTTCTTCTTCATCTTCTTCTTCATCTTCTTCGCCTTCTTCTTCATCTTCTTCTTCATCTTCTTCGTCTTCTTCTTCATCTTCTTCGTCGTCTTCTTCGTCTTCTTCTTCATCTTCTTCGTCTTCTTCTTCATCTTCTTCTTCATCTTCTTCGTCTTCTTCTTCATCTTCTTCTTCATGTTCTTCGTCTTCTTCTTCATCTTCTTCTTCATCTTCTTCGTCTTCTCCTTCGTCTTCTTCTTCGTCTTCTTCTTCGTCTTCTTCTTCGTCTTCTTCTTCGTCTTCTTCGTCGTCTTCTTCGTCTTCTTCGTCTTCTTCTTCATCTTCTTCTGCATCTTCTTCATCTTCATCTTCTTCATCTTCTTCGTCTTCATCTTCATCTTCTTCTTCATCTTCTTCGTCTTCTTCGTCGTCTTCATCTTCTTCTTCGTCTTCTTCGTCGTCTTCTTCATCTTCTTCTGCATCGTCGTCGTCGTCGTCGTTGTCGTCTTCTTCTTCGTCTTCTTCGTCTTCTTCTTCATCTTCTTCTTCATCTTCTTCGTCTTCTTCTTCATCTTCTTCTTCATCGTCTTCGTCTTCTTCTTCATCTTCTTCTTCGTCTTCTTCATCGTCTTCTTCTTCATCTTCTTCTTCTTCTTCTTCTTCTTCTTCGTCGTCTTCTTCGTCTTCTTCTTCGTCTTCTTCTTCATCTTCTTCGTCTTCTTCTTCATCTTCTTCTTCATCTTCTTCGTCTTCTTCTTCATCTTCTTCTTCGTCTTCTTCTTTGTCTTCTTCTTCATCTTCTTCTTCGTCTTCTTCTTCGTCGTCTTCTTCGTCTTCTTCTTCGTCTTCTTCTTCATCTTCTTCGTCTTCTTCTTCGTCTTCTTCTTCGCCTTCTTCTTCGTTTTCTTCTTCAACTTCTTCTTCATCTTCTTCGTCTTCTTCTGCGTCTTGTTCGTCTTCTTCTTCGTCTTCTTCTTCATCTTCTTCTTCATCTTCTTCGCCTTCTTCTTCATCTTCTTCTTCGTCTTCTTCATCTTCTTCTTCGTCTTCTTCTTCGTCTTCTTCGTCGTCTTCTTCGTCTTCTTCTTCGTCTTCTTCTTCGTCTTCTTCGTCTTCTTCTTCGTCTTCTTCTTCGTCTTCTTCGTCGTCTTCTTCGTCTTCTTCTTCGTCTTCTTCGTCTTCTTCTTCGTCTTCTTCTTCGTCTTCTTCGTCTTTTTCTTCGTCTTCTTCGTCTTCTTCTTCGTCTTCTTCTTCTTCTTCTTCGTCTTCTTCTTCGTCTTCTTCTTCGTCTTCTTCGTCGTCTTCTTCGTCTTCTTCTTTGTCTTCTTCGTCTTCTTCTCCGTCTTCTTCTTCGTCTTCTTCTTCGTCTTCTTCGTCTTCTTCTTCGTCTTCTTCTTCGTCTTCTTCTTCGTCTTCTTCTTCATCTTCTTCTTCATCTTCTTCTTCATCTTCTTCGTCTTCTTCTACATCTTCTTCTTCATCTTCTTCGTCTTCTTCTTCATCTTCTTCGTCTTCTTCTTCGTCTTCTTCTTCATCTTCTTCGTCTTCTTCTTCATCGTCTTCTTCATCTTCTTCTTCATCTTCTTCATCTTCTTCGTCTTC